>NW_027114054.1:71641-78158 GCF_000696795.3 Halyomorpha halys
CAGACTCTCTCACCTAGACCTCCTCTACCTGCGTCAGTGTCCAGGGCTCGTCCCCTGGCACGGCCGTTCCTAACTTATAATGAATACGCCTTGTCGTGGGCCTTCTGTAAAGAGTATATCAGGCTAGAGAAATCGCCTAAGACCAGACAACCCCGACAAATGAAATCACGGAATCGAAGGCGTTGTTAAGTTCAGTTATACGTTTGGCCAAACAAAAATGATTAATACAAGAGAGATGCTGATCGAAGATGACTCCGAGATTTTTTATTGGTAGTTAATTAAATATTTACTAATCATGTTAAAAAGATATAAATGTTTAAATTTATTTAGGAGTTAATCAATATAGTTCAATTCGTTTGGAATAGTTGATACAGTATTATCGGTTTTAGCAGGGCACTTATTTTATACAAGATGAATGAATCGAGCTATTCTGTAAATTTTAAGAGCAATTAGTAAATAAGGAATCATTTGGTTAAAATAGATCACTGACGAGTGTTTGTCTTGGTAGGAATATAGCCGAAAAGTTTATTTTGGGTTTTGCGAACCTTGCCAATTGGGAAGGTGTTAAGTCATAGGTCCATAAGACCTGGGAATTGGTCAGCACTATTTATAAATCTTTAGTCTTGTATAACAATAAAAAAATAAAGACTTAAATTTTAATTTGTATTATTTTTTTTTAATTCAAACCAAATGGATTGGATTATGTATTATAGGTATTAAATAAATAAACGAATTAATACTTTTTTTTCTGACTCATTACTTCAATTCAAGTTGAATCGACATACGTTCATTCATTTATTTATTGGTACGTCAATATCGATTTTCTGGGCCGCACAATGACCGCTTTTCTCAATCTAAGTAAGTAAATTATTATATTAAGGCATAATATTAATATTTTATGTTAAATATGAAGTGGAGCTATTTTATAATTGTTATAATATAATTAAAACCTAGTAGGAAGATGTTCCGGGTGACGGCTAAGAAAGGTATAAAAACTATTAATTTATGTCTAAGATAACGTTTTAATTTTTGTCTACATACAATAATTCTTTTATTTATGTCTTTATTTGTTTATAAAGACAAATAAACAATTTCTCCTGTTTTCTATCAGTCACCGCCAGTTAATCTCTGAACACATCTTTGAAGAGCCTAACTTTTGCCAATTAAAGCGAGCGAAATCATTAAATGTTGTAAAACATAAAATTATGATTACAGAAGCTATTATATGATTCGTGAAGTATTAACAGCGAACTGAAATTTCTTTCAGTAGATAATAAAAACATAAAATCACTTGAAAAATTGGTTGCCTTTACATTGAATGTCTTTAGCATTTTTAATACATGTAAATTAATATTTTTTGTAAATAATTATAATTCAGATAAATAATATTTGTCATTTTAGTGTCAACGTGCCTTTTCAATTCAAATTTGGTGAACTCATGGATGATAGAAAACAAAATAAACCGAACAAAATAACGCTATCCCAATACCGTCATCCCATCTACGCCTCAGTCCACTTGAACATCGGATTATCGGAAAAAAAATAAAAATTGAAATATTTCAACATTGAACAGACGATTTAAGTAGTTCAATATTTATGAAAAAATTCAACTTGGAATCCATTGCAAATCATATTAATAATTATTATAATTTTAAATCATAAGTAAACATAAACAGTTTTTTTTTGTACATTTTAAATATCATGAAACTGATTTTTACATAGAGACATTAAGAACTGTTTCGAAACAAAAGGTAAAGTCTATCATTCTATGGTTTCACCTTTGTGAAGTTGGCCCCTCATCTTACAAATATTTGAAGTTCTGAAAGCCCGTCTTAAAGTTCTAGAGTTCTCAACTATTGTAAGAAATATTTCAGTTGTTTAAGACGCAGAAAATACCATCCAAATATTCGGGTGGCTAACTTAGTTTTTTATGCTGTTTTGGGGCCCTAGAACATTTTTGCTATCAACTTCACCGTATTGTTTATAAGGGATAATTGAATTTTACTCTTTGAAGGACTCTCACCGAAACTGCAGGTTTCTGACAAAATGTTTACTAACTTTTTTTAATTGCGTAGGGGTGAAAATTAAATTTTTTTCTTTGAGTTCTGTTATCCCACTCCTAAAGCTCTAGAATTTTCGATTATTTAAAAAAATAAAACAAAATCATTTTATTGTTGATGACACGAACAATACTATTCAAAGATAAGGGTGGGGAGACAAGTGGAAAAAACGCAAGTTTGAGGGCCTAGAACGTCTTTGTCTTCACGGATAATTTTTATAACTCTCCTGGGAGCCACCATAATAGTTTGTTTTTATCGCATACCATTCGTTGAACAGGCAGTCAGGACTGAAAACATTACGATTAGTTCAGCATTCGTTTTCGCCTACCAGAAAAGGATGCATCGCGTTGGTTACGTTAATGGATCGCATGGCCTTGCACAGAGCCAAAAGGAAAATCCCCATTCGGATGCAGCAGTTTACTTCAATTATCGTCATTAAAAGTGACCTACTGAAACTACATCTTTAAATAACATCCCAAACCGAAATGTCAAAATATCCCCATTAAAGGAATTTTTTCTGATTTGGCATTATTGGTGGTACTGTTATTGGAATTATGATATTAAATATAAAAACATACTATGCAAATACATCCATAGATAAATAAATAAATAGGCCTTTAATCCCTATGATCGATAGCATTGATCGATTTCAGCCTTATTTATAATCGATAAAACACCTGTTACAAGTTTGTTTAGTTAGTATTCACAATCGTAGTGAGTGATTTTAGAAGTTATGACACTCTTTATAAAGTTAAGAAACAATATTCCCTTTACCAGTTGCCCAGGGCAGTGCCATTTTTACCCCATCGGCTTACTGGCCTCCTTCTGTGATCCATAAATTAAAACGAATCAAGAATGAATTGAAAAGTACGATAGCTTCAAGAAAGGTTGGGTAGTTTACTACTGGTGTTGATAGAGACTGAAGAGACTGATTTAGTTAATTAAATATACTTCTAAGAAGTAATGATGATTTCGCTAATAATTTTTAATGTTTATTACTTTTAAAATATTTAATAAATACATGATTTTGACTAGCGCATTCTTTATAACACAAATCTCTTATATGCAAGACCCCGGTGTCCTTTAAGCCATATGAAGCTTTTTTTTTTATTGTTTGTAATAACAATTGGTAAATTGTTAATTGGCTTTCTGCAAAAAGGAGAAAAACTAATATATGTATATAGGAAGGAAAAAGGAAGAAAAAAAAGAAGAATTTTTGAGAAAATTTGTATGTATTCAAGTGTATTGATGATAATTGTATGAAAAATGAAAAATGAATAAATATTAATGTATTGTAATTTATATTTGTCCAGTTATGGATTCATAGCTACGCTGTGTGTTATAGCAATGTATTTGGGCAGCATGGTCAAATAAAGCATTTTTCTCGCAGTCCCTTCTTAATATACAGGAGGGGGGGAGAGGTTATCTAGAGGTAACCAGCCTATTCTAACTATGCTAGGGGGGGTCAAGTTTCCATTTCGTGGGACCGCCGGTGATATAAAAGCTATACGTACCAATCCCTCGGCTAGAAATCGCCCTAAGAAGTATAACGCAACTAATTTTCAGTTGGACCATTACAGTTGGAGTTTGCTGTCTGGAAACCTGAATGTAGAAATTTATAAAATACTATTACTCTTCCCCTACAGTCCTGTTCCGATGTGAAACCTTGCCTGTTACATTAAGAAGAAAACAACTCGACATCTTTATTAACAGTGCAAAATTGTAAATAAAAAATTAAAGTTGATCAAATGAGTACCTACCCTATAATAGTACAAGAGCTCAAGAGGAGAAAAAAGGCAGTTATCTCACCCCAATTTTTGATTACTTTAATGAAAATTATGTATAATTAATAGTCAAAATTGATGAGTCTGCCAAGTATAGGTGGGGGAATAAAAAATGGTGGCGGTTTCAAAGCGATAAAAAAAACTAATTTTTCATTCAGAGCTTTATATCTATGTTAAACAGTAGGAACAACATAAGAAAACCGAAGAATACGTCATTTAAAGAAGAGTAAATTTTCTAAAATATGACCCCTAATAGAGTTATTTATGTTAAATAGTTTTCGAGATAATGCTTTTTAAAAAGAAACATTTCATAAAAATGCTGTATGGGACATCAGTAGTTAGTGAATTTATTTTGAAAAATTTATATCTCAAAAACCATCAGACGTACAGATGTCTATCAGCACTCAAATTAAAGCTAGTTTAATATACTATAAAGTAGTTTATGGCCTTTATCTTCGTAAGAATAGTAGTTTTCATGATATTCGCTAAAATAAATTGATTTATAGTTATCCGGACAAATTTTCAGTTGACAAATTTATATTCATATGTGAATATCATAAAAACTACTACCCCTATGAAGATAAGTGTCATAAACTACTTTATAGTAAGTTAAATTTCCTTTATTTTGAGTGTTGGCAGACATATATGCGTCTTATGGATCTAGAGATATATTTTTTCAAAAATACAACATTTTATACGAACAACTAATTAACATTTTGTGAGTTTATTTTGTCAAATATCATAAAAACTGCTACTCCTACAAAGATAAACATTTAACTATTTTGTAGTAAATTTAACTAGCTTTAATTTGAGTGCTAATAGACATCTGTAAGTCACATAGTTCCTGAGATATAGATTTCTCAAACTAAATTAACTTACTACTAATCTTTCAGTAGATTTTTAAGAAATTTTACTTTTTAAAAAGCTCTATCTCGAGAACTATTGGACGTAAATAGCTCTTTTAGGGCTAATATTTCAGCAAATTTACTCTTCTTTAAATAATGTTCTCTTAAACTTAATAGTTTTGTTGGTAGTTTTTAAGATATAGAGCTCCGAATGAAAAATCTATGTTTTTTTAAGGTTTTGAAACAGCCCCCATTTTTTAATCCCCCTACCTATACTTGGTAAACTCATCAATGATGACTATTACATGACTAGTAATTATACATAGTTTTCATTAAAGTAATCAAAAATTGTGGTGAGATAACTGCCTTTGTTTCTTCCCGGCTCTTGTACTATGAGCTATGAATGATTTTTGTGCAATCAAATTGACATTGTATGATTTTATAAAATCTGTAAGTGAAAATGGAGTTTATTTTCTGTTTCAGAAATATAAACATCAATCCAACAAAAACATAAAATACAGTCAAAACCATCATATCAAATTTATAATATTAGGTCTATGTAATTTTTTTTTATAAATAACAGTCCTATTTTTAATAACAATGTTATAAAAAGTGTTCACTTGCACTTATACAAGTTTAATTATAGAATGATCTAAGTGGTTACACAACTGAACCCAACCATTCACTTCCGATTAGCGTCAACCTTCGAAGGACTAGAATTAACAAACAAGCAAAAAAATGTACAATGAGTATTAGAGTGGAGGTGTAAAAGTAGGAAGTTGGCCAGTGTGTCGTGTCGCAATCGTTGGCAGCACAACCAGGCGTACTCCCACGCTCGGCTTCGAGTCACGCCCCCACCTGACTAAGCCACCAGTTCCAAGGATTAGTCGGCTCACATGGAAAACTACTTAACCAACATTTATAAAAAACCCTTATCCTGTATTGAGATTGGAACAGCAGCCCACCTTCACATCCACCCTCTACATTCCATTGAACTTTCATCTGAAGGTTTCAACCTTCTTTTAATACCAAAGTGTAACATATAAGCGTAATATAATTACTAGTCAAAATTGATGAGTTTGCCAAGTATAGGTAGGGGGATTAAAAAATGGCGGCTATTTCAAAACCTTAAAAAACATTGATTTTTCATTCGGAGCTCTATAACTTATAAACTGCCAACAACACTAGAATATCTAAAAGAACATTATTTAAAGAAGAGTATATTTGCTGAAATATTAGCCCTAATAGAGCTATTTACGTCCAACAGTTTTCGAGATATAGACTTTTAAAAAGCAGCATTTCGTAAAAATGTACGGAAATGTCAGTAGTTAGTTAATTTATTTTGAGAAATCTATATCTCAGGAACTATGTGACGTACAGACATCCATTAGCAATCAAATTAAAGCTAGTTTAATGTACTATAAAGAAGTTTATAACCTTTACCTTCGTAGGAATAGTAGTTTTCATAATATTTGCTAAAATAAATTGATTTATAGTTGTTCGGACAATAAATTTGATTTATAAAAAACTTTATTTCAGAAACTATTAGACGTACCGATGTCTGCCAGCGCTCCGATTAAAGCTAGTTAAATTTACTATAAAATGGTTAATAATGTTTATCTTTTTAAGAATATTAGTTTTTATGATATTTGACAAAATGTTAATTTCTAGGTTAATTAGGTTCGTATAAAATATTGGATATTTGAAAAATATATCTCTAGACGCATAAGACGTAAAGTAGTTTAAGACACTTATCTTTGTAGGGGTAGTAGTTTTTATGATATTCACATATGAATATAAATTTGGCAAATGAAAATTTGTCCGAACA
>NW_027114054.1:83153-92033 GCF_000696795.3 Halyomorpha halys
TTATTTATTTAATGTAATTTACAACTGTAAAAAATAATACAATAAGTAAATATGTTGTATGTTTCATATACAATTGAAAATCTTGGGAAGGAACCACCCATCGTTGGTACTTCAAACATTAATTTAAATTAAGTCCCGTGGCCATTTTCTTTTCAGACACCTCAGAGGATTATCAGGAATTGTTAAGGATGAAAGATTAAGAATTAATGGGTTAGGATGGTTAAGGAATTTGGAATGAGTTTATTTGTAACGTAATAAGGAGCATCAAGGATTTTACGTAGGATTTTGGATTGTAAGGATTGTATGTGGGAGGAATATGATGGTTTGGTGGAGCCCCACAGCTCAATTCCATATGTCCAAATTGGTCTGATTATCGTAGTGTATACTAATGTTTTGTAGTGAATGGGAAGTTTAGAGCGTTTATCAAGTAAGTGTTGTTGCAATAGGAATCTACGAGCAGTTTCTTGTCGTTTCAGTCTTGTGTGTGTATTATTCCAAGTAAGTCTCTTGTCAAGATGGAGTCCTAAGTATCGAATATTATATATTTAAGTTAGGAATATGCCTGGGAGTGGGTAGCTCACCATTGGGTTGATCAATCATTATTCTTAAATACACATCATCCTCACCATCAACTCTGATACCCAAAGTTTTCTGACTGTATCTAGAATAAAGCATGTAATTTTATTTTATTTTTATTATTATACATATTCATTGATATGGGAGTGGGTAGCTCATTGGCAAGGCAATGGACAACTAACTCCGAGGACCTGGGTTCGAATCCGGCTGTGGCAGATAATTATAATTATGTTTCCTGTAGCCGTTGAGTTAGCCTTATGGGTTCGAGAGCACTCCAGAATCCACCCAGGCTCATAACGTGGGTACCCTTACCTGGTGGTCGAGAGTGATTTTGACCAAATCAAAGTACAAAGAACTGCACTCCTGACCGGTGAGCGGTACAGATTTAATTTTTTTAATTTGTCTGGATGAGACAGCAAATTTTTCGATAAAATTGACCCATTGGAAGTCAATTTGATTCGGATTAACAGTCGGAATTAGAGAATCGATTTTAAACTTTTTTTTAATTTAAAATGGGTGTAACGATTTTGATAAAACTCAATAAATCAATGTACAATTATGTAGTCTTTAACATAAGATAGGTCTTATGCTCATTTAAATAGTATAACAGGGCTTAAATGAAGAATATTTAAAAAAGCTTTTAATTTACTTTTAATTTTGCTTATTTGAAATAAATAACCAGTTGTCATTGTTTGCAATAATAAGCAGTAGATATGTACAAAATGCTTTTAAAAAATTGATAAATTATTTAAGGAGAAAAAGTTAAAATATTTACAGAAGTTTGAATCAAAAAAAGCGTGAGCGCTGGTCTCTTCCGATTACAGTTGTAAATCGTTATCTTTTGCTAATTCTTCGTATTCTTAGCACGAATAAAGTTGATATTCTTTATTTTCACCTCCAGAGATTGTAAAATGCTAAGTAAGTGAAAGTTGCGTGATGCGCGATTAAAGTGTTCTTTAATCGTACACCGGTTCATTCACCTCAATATGTAATACATACGATTACATATTGAGGTGAATGAAAGGAAGGGCATTTAGAAAAAAAAATTGCGAATTACAAATTCTATTTCAACTTAACCAAACGAACACTGGACAAGCAGTTAGTCTGATGTAGTTGAAACAAGACGAACTGTGTAATCCAATTTCCAACAGCTGTCGTTCGAGACGCCTGTCTTTGGAAGCAACAAGGAAGTGATCTAGAAATGTCTGAACAAGTTTATTTTGTGTTTGTTTTTTATCTCTGCTAATCCTCCTGATAAGATTCCAACGTCAAAAATGGTCTGCATGGCCAAACAAGCTGAGAAGTTGCAGCCGTTGGCATCTGATAGCGGACCTTGCAGTTCCTCTTATGGAGTCATCTAGTCCTCCAGTCTTGGAGGCATTAGCATTCCTGGCGTAGGACCTTCGGCCATGGTTCCAGGAAGCAGTTTTCTTCTTCAAGAAATTTCCTTCCATCCGCGGGCAGACTCGGAGACAGATAAGTGTTGCTTGAATAAGATCACCGATAATACAATGTATGGTCTGCGGTACATTTATTATCTTATTAAATTTGAATAATAGCTCTTCAAACTTCTCAACTTCTTTATAAACTTATCCAGAACAGGATTTCGGAATTATATACGTTATCAAATCCACCATCTACATAATATTACACTTAAGTGTATACAGGGTATAAACTTACATACAAAGGGTATATAATTCCGAATATATAATGTGTTTCAGGGTTCAAGACTATCCAAATTGAAAACATGACTTAAGGATCCCAAAAACAAGAAAAAATTCCCTTTGAAGATATAAGATAATATGAATTCAAACTGCTTTAGTAATGAAAGCTAAACATTAAAATTCATATTGAATCATGTTCCAAGTGCACATGTTTTTTGTATGGCGAGGGCCAGCTAGCTGAGCGGGCTGGGAGGACTTCTGGGGGTGGGTTCGAATCTCATCTTGGTCGGTCAAATTTTATTTCATGGCGGCTCCAAGAAATTAAATTTGATATTACCACTCTGGGTCTGTATAGGTCCTCAATGGAGGACTTGATTCATAAAAAAAGTATCACGTTATTAAAACCAATCATTTTTATTAACATTACATAATATAATTTTTTATCAATTTAATTTGAACATAAACTTGTCATAATGAGATTAAGGCCTGACAGAAAAAAACGCTTAGGATAATCCGGTTTTGGTGATATGGTGGATTAGTTGGGTTCTAATGTATTTCTGTAGAACAAAGTATGGATTTTATCTTCTAGCAAGTTCTTTAAGACCTTAGAGAACATATCCACAAGGCAAATGATTCGATTCGATGTCGTAAAACAGTTATTTCCTCCTCTTCCTTGTGCTTGACTAATTACTATCTTTTTTTTCTCTTCAATTATTGAATTTCACGAATGAAAATGTTTGTGAATGTATCATTGAATACATCTCATCAGAATATAAAACGAATGATTGCTACGCTGTAACCACCTATTATGATTACTCACACATCACACATCTCATTTCAGATAAAGGTTTTCAATTTCGTTAGAAAACCCCAAAAATTACCAGGGTGTCAATTATGCAGTCATCAGTAACAAAAGAGTGGATTAGCATAGTGTGTAAGGCAACTCCAAACTTCCGGAATTGAGTTGATTTTGATTTTTTTATACTGTGAGGTATATTAATCCTCTATTAAATGAATACCTGACCCTTCATTATTTGAGAGATAATCCTGTCGGTTGATCGTGAACGCTTAAATCTTTACATTCTATAACAGATGGTGAAGAAATAATACGCCCTTCTTTTATAATTATTAAAGCCTAGACTCTTCATGGGTTTTATTGGTAATGCTTGCTTTTCTTTTTTATTTTAATTCTGTTTTTATAGTGATCGGAAAAAAAGAGTACTTTTTTATTGTTCTGTAAAAAGGGTGGTCATGAAATTATGAAATCTTATTATATGACAGCGTTATATTATATTTAAATACAATTTATGTACTTAAATAAACGTCTACAATATTTCATCACCATCATCTGTGGCCCTACAACTCTTGTAGAGTCAAGACCTCCCGCAACTTCGTCCACCAGTCCTATCTACCATCCTACCAACCATCACAGCTTTCCAATTGCGGATTCCCAGGATATACCTGGCATCCTCTGCCACTTCATCGATCCATCGATGCCGGGGTCTTCCTACTCTCCTGGAATGTACATGTTGTATATAACACTCTCCATGTATCCTTTCGTCCAGGATCATCCTAGGAATCTGATCCTGGGTCATTCTTAATACATGGCCTGCCCACCGAAGCCGGATTACCTTACAATATCCAGATTCCCGTAGAGGCCAGTTCAGGATTTGTTCCCATCCTCCAGATCCCATCAGCTCAAACCGGGCCATAAAGTTTCCTCAATATTCTCCTCTCAAACCTTAGGAGAAGGGCTTCCTGTGACCTGGGTAATGTCCAGCATTCGGTAGCTATATTTAGATTAGGCTACAATATTTAGATTGTATAAATATATTTTATCTATAAATACCTGTATCATTTAAGTAAATTTAAAAGGAATTCAATTATTTTTGCAAAAGATAAAAAATAACTTCAAAATATAGAGTGTGGGGCACAAAGCGATGAGAATCTGTTTAAAAGTATTTTTCACATACTTGTAACATTTCCAAGGTTTTAAGAGTCCGAAGAAATATGTTCACAGACAAATACTCAACGCAAGATAGATGTTTTGTATTTCCGATAGAGCAAAGTGCATTCCTAACGCATCCAAAACCTGACACTTGGCAAGTGGTGTTTATTTTTACCTCTGCCCGCACTCTAAGTCACATAGAACCATTCGCTGTCAATTTTAATTGAAAATACTTACATAAGTAACTTGGACGATTAGTCACAGTGTCTAACTTTAACATACTAAAAAAATATATATATTTCGACTAGTTGATAACAATGAATTTTTTTACTTTGATCTACCTATATTGTATATATTATAAAGGAATGTATTGGAATCGTGAAAATTTTGAAATACAACTTTTCAACAGAAATAATTGGTTATTTGGAAAATGGAGTCCAAGGAACCAAATTTGGCATAAAAATTAGCTGGGAAATGAAAGATTAATATTATATTGTTTTATTTTATTTTTTAATATCTTTATTGAAGTATACAACTGTATATTATATGATACATTCAGTAAATTTGATTTTAGTTAAAATGGAGTATTAAAGGCGTGTAGAGAAACTACCGATTGGTAGCACTCTAATGACATTTTACATTAGCGGGCCTCGTGGCCATCTTCTTTTCTCGCGGCTCGGAGGATTTTCAGAAATGGAAGACGATGCAAGGTTAGAAACTAGGGGTTTTGAATGGTTAGGGAGTTTTTTAAAACTTTTTTTAGACTAAAAGTGAAGTATTTTTTTTATTTTTATCATTATTAATATTACCATTATATTTTATCATATATAATATAAATATTGTATAAATTGTGTGAATTAATACTTCACACAATTTATCTATCACACTCATTGCCCTTAGTTGTTGTATCTTGTTCTTATTCAATATTTATGTCTGGGATGTGTTAGCAACGTTTTCACTGTAACGGACTTGCTAATATCTAACGTTTCACTATAACTGCCCCTTTATAACATCATTACAATCTTTTGTTACCTTTTTTTCGAATCGGCTCAAACTATTTTAATTAACTCGCCATATCAATGTACAATAAAGTTCATTCATTCATTATATCATTACAGACGCATGTACTGGTCCTTGGCCTGGTTGATTTACTTGATCCTCTCGCCCCATAGATATTCCCTGCGCCCCTGATGGATATTCCATTTTTTCTTAAATCTTCTTTTATATTATTCATCCCTCTTTCCTTTGGTCTCCTCCTAGCCTCGACTCCACCTGGCTCTCCATCTCGCTGCTCTCATGTCATCCATTCTCAAGACATGTACTAACCAACTATGATATAAAATCGAGCGAACTGGGAAATAGATCGCCGTACATTGGGCAATAATTAAATGGGTTAAGGGTTGAAGAGTTTATACTACAAATAGTAAATTTTAAGAAAACAAGGTCCAAATTTATTTTTTGAAGCTTGTTATGTGTTGAAGCGTACATGGCCCCTTCAAAATCTATGTATCTCAGTTGTTAATTGGATTTTGAGGTTAGAGTACCTCACACTAGCTAGATAGGCACCTACCCCTTCATCCAAACTAAAGATTCAAAAAATGTTACATAGCTCGGATTAATTTTTAGAAAAGGTTCCTCTAAAGTACCTTAAATTTAATTAATGTTAGATAATTGATCCTCTCTAATTATTAGCGATTATATATTGAATATAAATATCCAATGAATAAAATAACAAATATAAAGTATGAATGAATTTGATAATTAACTAAAGAATAAAGTGAATAACTAGTAGTTTTGTTTATATTTTACTAATAATTAAATTAATATATAAAAATGTAGATTAATTTGAAGGAAATAACATTTTTAGTGGATTTTATGTCTAATATAAATAAAATGTTCAATATTTTTTAATATATTTTGGGGAGGTGAAGATTAAATTATTTAATTTTCTTTCATTTGTAGAGAAACTAATTGTTCTGCATTAATTCTCAAAAGAAATAAGAAATATTTGCAGACTCCCTCTCATAAAATACATGTATATGTGAGCGTGAATGGATTACCTGTCGGCAAATGGAACGATGACGTGAAGTGATCTTCAGTCCACTTTATCATTCCATTTTTCCATTATGTGTCGGTCAGTGACCCCCTTAAGTATTAGTACCATAAGAAATGGCTGTCGGTCTTGTAGATTCACGAATATAAAACAGTATACAACAGTTTCTGTGCATTTAAATAATCTAGAATGGTCTGTTGTATAAAATCGCCATTCTCAAAATGAAGCAACTCCCATAAATTTTTCAAAATTCGTCCATTTTGACGATGGCTTAGCTGTTGCGAGGATTCTGACAAATGAAGTATCCCCCCCCCCCCAGTCTGAGAACATTATTGGAAAAGGACAAAGATGATGTTCCGACGATTATCCTAAAATGTTTTTAGGACTATTGATGTTTATTTGTATCTTTTAAAATTCATTGTATTATTTTATTTTATGACATCTTGTAATTTCATTTCTATTTTGTAATTTACTCTAAGGCTCTAAAGCATAATTTTGACGCCTGTATATTATTCTAAAGGGATCAATCCCAGAATAAATAAAGATTATTATTATTATTAAGATCTTGGAGCAATATGCCTCTTTACCAAACCAAAATCGTACGTCAACGACGTATTTTCTGCTTAGAAAATACCACCGACAAGAGCCTTATTCAATTATACCTGATTTTGAAAACTTAATTTGCTTTCAAATGTGAAGTTGTTATATTTTATTGTGCATATTAAATAAGTCGTTTGTATTGACATATACTACACAAGATTTGGTTATTTTGCATTTTCCATTTCCAATCATTGTGAATCTTAATCCATAATTTGAATATCTCAATAATTACTATTTAACCATCGGACCCATATCAGTAGGAATTATCAGTAGGAATTATATAGTTGGAAATCCGGATGTTTTTAACAGACAATGTGAAATTAAAAATGATTTCCACAAATTATTATCTATTCGGAATCTTGAGTTTTTATAAAGAAAAAATAAAATGTGCAGTGAAAACATATATATACTTGAATTTTATTTTTAAATGCTTCATAATTATAAAAATTTGCTGTAACATTCAAAATATTTGCAGAATTCTAGTACACATTCCTACCGATTCTTAAACCTCATCTGTTATTGGATGAAGTGCCGAGGTTCTCATTCAGAGAATGTAAATTTCTTCTCCTAGAGGACTGTTCGGTTATCCAATGGTAGGAAACCTTCCGGTAATGACAGCAGTTTACACAATCATCCTTCCTCTAGCCGTGATGCTGCGTCCTTGGTCACACCTGGGCACTCCACGTTCGCCGGAAGATAGCATTTTACACGCGCGTACATGCTTAAATAATTTTCTACCGTAATAATATTTAAAATGTGAAGACAAAACGTAACTGATTATAGTATTTTGTTTTGTAAGGATTTATTTTACTTTACCTCCTGCTTGGTACGTACATTTCTCAAATTATAAATATAAAATATGAATTTTGGGTATAATACGATATATTATGAATGCATCTAATCTAATTTTATTAATATACCAAAATATATTCCTCTTCGACGATCATGAAACTGAGTGATGATTGCAACTGACTTCTTTTATTGAAGGGCATTGACTGGAATTTCCCCCTCACACAATAGAATTAATAATTCTAAAAAACGTAAAGAATTGGCATATTTTCTTGAACTTTGACGAATATGGATGAATAAAATTCCATTTAAACTAAAAATAGCAATATCAACATCCGTATGTTTCCCTCAAATACATCATGGAGAATATTTTGGATAAACTGTTCCTGGAATGCCAATACCTTGTCCCAGATTCAAATCATTTAGACAGTAATATCAGTGGATTTGACAGACATTAGGAAGTGGCAATGTTTATGAAGCAGTTGTTAAGTAGATAGATTTATTAGAAAGTACAAAGAGATCTGAAAGGGCAGAAAGGTGTATTGCACTGGTGAATATCAGATTTTACAGAAGAGGGAAGACTTAAATAGGAATGGATCAAGTATACAAGAAAGTAGTTGCAACAATAGTCAAGTAAAAACCATTTCTACTTTTTTTAAAGTAAAAAAAGTAAGCTTTTAGAAATAGTTCGGAATTTGCGATTGTTTGAAGTAATCGAAAACTGCTGATAGTTTCTCGTTGTTCATTTCTTGATTGTTTGATAATTTCGTGTCAAGATGGAGTCCTAAGATGTGGATCTGCCCAAAAGGGTTAAGTGGAATATTATCATAAAGAAGGACAAGTAATCTTAAAATAAATTTTATTTAGTAAAATTTATTTAATAGAATTTCTTAAGATTTATTTTAATTTATTCAATCCTTCAATGGATGAAAGGTTTGACTACAGTTTGTGATGCAATAATTGAGTCACTTATTATGTATTAATGGTTGTGATACTCAGCATTTAATTTTATCTGATGTTTTAATATGTTTCTTTGAATTAAATTCACAGATCAAATACTTTCTGTAGCTTTTATTTTAGAATAAAATACATTGTATAATATTTTTTTCTCTTATCACTGTACGAGTATTAAATGTAAATAAAAGAAAGGTATTTTCAAAGAATAAAAATTCATATTCGAATTGGAAATGAAGATTTTAAGGTCTCTAGAGTCCAAATAACCAAGTCTCACAAAATGGTCTGGTTTTTTT
>NW_027114054.1:92083-94481 GCF_000696795.3 Halyomorpha halys
TGTTTCTCCTGCTAACCATATACTTCGCTTTATCTGTATTTATTTCGAGACCTTGCTCCTTACTAAAGTTTATCAATATTTTTGTTTTTAATTTTATAATTTTTTTTTTATTTAAAAAATCGACAAATACCCTTGCGAGTACCCCTCAAGTACCTTTAATTTTCTTTCCTTGACTTAATTAAACATATTCTAGTGTTACTACAAATAAAAAATGGTATCTATGGTATAATTTTCTACATATCTAAACAAATATAAAGACATACACATATGTTAGAAATCCTAAAAGTTAAAATAAATCAATTCACAAGAGAGCGATCACAAAATCGATTTAGCATCCCCCCCCCCGAAAACATATATCAGGACCCCAATATGTTAGAAATCCAAAATTTTAGAATAATTCGATATGCAAGCACGTGATCATAAAATCGATTTTAATTACATTTTCAGAACCTCCGAAAACATATACAGAGATCCCAATATGTTGGAAATGTTAAAATAACTCGATACGCAGTAGCTCGATCATAAAATCGATTTTTTTTTCATTTTTAGAACCCTGAAATGTTATGAAGGGTACTCTAATATGTTAGGGAAATCACTAATAGGGTTAAAGAATTAGTTCCCCCAAAAAGTTGGAACTAATTCAGCTTGTAACTTGGAACTAAATTGGGTGTAGGTGATATGATAGAAACATGTAGAATCTACCCATTGATAGAACTCCAATAACATTTCTAGAGGAGAAGACCTCGAGGCCATCTTCTTTTCAGACGCCTAGGAGGATTATTGGGTGATGAAGAAGCCAGGTTAGAAACAAGTGGATTTGGGTGGTTGGGAAGTTTATCATGGTATCTGGTTCTGGCCAAATCGGCAACATATGGGACATTGAGGTCATTAAGGATTGTACGTAGGATTTTGGACTGTAAGGATTGGATTCGGGAAGAATTTGAAGGTTTAGTGGAGCCCCAAAGCTCAACTCGCTATGTCCAGATAGGCCTTATAATAGTCATGTAGGTCTGTCTTTTGTAATCCGCTAAATCTTACAACTAAATTAGTTTTTTAACGGTAGCTTAAAATCAATAACTAAATTAGTTCCAGTTTTTATGGGTAACTAATTCTAGCAACTATTTAGCTATTAGTTTGTACCTTAGTTAACCAAATATTAGCTAGCTAATTCCCAACTCTGGTTATTAAATTAAACAAAAACTAGTTTGGTTCTATGATTGAGCTTCATACTAGTCCCACAGAACTTGCATACTGCAGGATTATGACTTAGCACCTTATAATGACCGCGTTCTCTAAATGGAAGCTTTTTAAGTTTAACATGTAAGTATTAATGACTCACACGGGATAAACACATTTTTACTTTTAACCTTTCAGGGAAGAATCATTAGAAAAATTCGGCGCGGGTGTTTGATCCTATAGCCTTGTGGCATACATTTTGGGCTGTTCAAAATTCTTTAGCCAAAACGATTTATGCCGTGCTGACTGAATTGCTTCCAAAATATATAAGACCTTAATTAAAAAACACGTCGACATTTATAATAATGTCGTAAATCGTATATAATGATTTTTTTTTTAATTGACTTACGGACCAAAGGGTGAACCAGAAATATCTCTTCAGATTGATATTAGTCTCGTTCTCAAATTTTAATGACAACGCAGCCGTTCTAAAAAATTAAAAAATACTATTATTCAGGAGTTTCCTCCCGAACTAAAATTTTAAAAATATTGTTAAAAGTTATTCGGACTACCCCCCTCCCAAAAAATGAAGAACTAATTTATTTAAGAACATTTCAGATTAACTCAATACGATGTTAATAGAATTATTTTATTTATATTATATAACTTCATGAGTATCCTCGATATGCATATTTTTTTGGAGAACTGAAACGGAAAACACCCAAATAAAAAAAAAAAATTATGAGGAGATCGATATCTCTTGGACACACAAACCATAGGCCGCTTTGAAGAAGATTACCCTAAGGGGACTTCTTCTTTGTGTATGTTCCATCTAAAACCCTTTCAGGAAAATAAACAGTACCCAAGCAGGCTGATGAGAAGAAACCTAAATGAAAAAGAGCAAAACGCCGTTTAATGATGAAAATCATCATCGGACAAACGAACAATGGGTGGTAATTTTTCACTGTCATACAAATATCATTAATTATTTAAAAAATCGAACAAATATTTTATTTTGAGTTTTATTTTGTTGTTTTAAACTTTCTAGCCACTCAAACCCCCTAGTTTCTAATCTTGAGGATGCAAGATTCCTCCATTCCTGACAATCCTCCGAGGCGCCTGAAAAGAATATGGCCACGAGACCAGCTAATGTAAAATGTCATTAGAGTGCTACCAATGGGTAGTTTCTCTACACGCCTGTAACACTCCAATTTAACTTAGA
>NW_027114054.1:95001-105634 GCF_000696795.3 Halyomorpha halys
AAGACTGTCTTTGTAACTATTACATTTCTTTCATCCCCGTATAGTATGTTATAGAATTGATAATTCTAATAAAATATAATTTTATATTTTAATCATAATAATTTATTACGTCAAGGTACATAAGATATTATACAAATATAAGAATAAAAAAAAACTCAGATTCCATGTAATAGGTATTAAAAAAAAAAATTTATTTGCTAGAAGGTGATGGGTTTAAACCGCGGGGGGCTTTGCTGGTTACTCAAGGACATTTAGTATAGCATTATAAAATAAACATGTGTGTATCCTGTGACTGTAGCCGCGAGTCTACCCTTTGGTCTATTTCTGGAATATATATATGTGGAAGGAAAATTGTACTTGTGGCATTGGTCAGAGAAAAGCTAATCTGTACCTCATGCGAACTTTACTATTAAACGTTCAACCCTGAGGTTACCAAAACTTTCCTCAAACAATTCGGACCAGTTAAGCAGGATGGAAGAAACTAAGTCAGGATCACCAAATTAAGTTGTTCTCCTTGTTCTTAAAACTGCTGGTATTAAGAAATTTTCTTATATACTTAGTAAAGTAACTGCATAACAGCTGTTCATTACTCAGGAGGTGATCATGTAGTTAACCTTTAGCCATGAAATTACAATTCTAAATCCCGGCCAGGAAAGCTGAGAGATGAAGATTTAGGCCTATTTTTATCCCTCCACGATTTGACCCCTCATAATTTCTCAACAATATAAACATAATTTAAGGCTTGCTACAAGTTTTTCTGTTAGATGTTAGACTAAGATATTTGAAACAGATAGTTGCCCTATGTTTATGGGTGAAATATTATCGAATTTATAAGCTATAATTTTTTTTTTCAAAAGTAGATTGGATGTGATGGACTGTTAGAAGCCTTGACATCTTTCGATTTATATATTCAGGGCACATTTATAAGCCATGTTTACGCTTATAGCATCGCCTAGATATAGACTAAACAAGAACACATAAAAACCCCCTTAACCAGACGAAAATATATTTATATATAGACATACATATACATCGTATTTAACTGTTAATGTCCAACCCTCTAATCTTTAAATGTTTCGGAATTTTCTTTTGATTTTTGTTGGTTTATAACAGTGTCACGGAGAATAGTTTTTAGTTTTTTTAGGATATTATTAATTTTATAACCTTACCCAGTTCATGTCCAGCACAACCTAACTATGGATTTTCACATAGAGTGGAGCATTTTTTTTTTTTTTCGGATTCTCATAGTTAATCAGATTTAAATACGAATTCAAATTGGGTACTTTTTGATCTGACGCGTCCTCAAAGCGTTAATCACCAAAAACTACAACAAATTATTGATTTTTTGACGATTTGCAAGAAAACTAAAAGCTCGTACAAGCTTACTTTCGTGTTTATGTTGTGCCTAGTAAATAAACTTCCAACGAGAGCCAATGTACCGCATGTATTTTTTTTTTCATAATTTTTTCCTAAACTCCCAAACAACTCAAACCCCTAGTTTCTAACCTTGCATCACCTTCCATTCCTAACAATTCTCCGAGGCGCCTGAAAAGAAGATGGCCACGAGACATACTAATGTAAAATGTCATTAGAGTGCTTCCAATGGGTAGTTTCTCTACATGCCTTGTAACACATTTTAACTAAGATCAAGTTTACTGAATGTATTATATAATATACAGTTGTAAATTTTAATAGATATTAAAAAAAAAAATTCTGTAAACGTACGTCCATACTATTACTTATTTGTGAAATGTTTTATTTTTAAAATTGTTTCAGAAGACGTAAAACTATTTATTGACCTACTTTTTTAATATTTTTGTTATCTGTTAATCTTTTTCAGTAAACAAATTAGACAGATATGCTTAGATATGAGCTTATTTAATTAAAATGGGGCAATAAATGACAAAATAATTGATAATTCGTTTATATCAATATAAGAGAAAACTGATTTTGTGATAAAAAAAAATGTTCAGCCCCTTAAGAAGGTTTTAATTTTTGCGCCACCTAATGCAACGTGGTGAAATAACCATAAATTTGAGACATTAATTTTATTTAAAAAACAATTATTTTGTTTTAGCTAATATTTCATCGGCTTACAAGAGAAACACATCAAGTCAAGATTTTCTTGTTTTAAGTTATTTGGTTTTCCTAGTCTAAAATGTTAAAGAGATTATTCTCTTAATAATTTATTAACACCATGAAAATCTGCTTATAAAAAAGTAATATTACTATTTTCCATGATGCTAAGAAAAAACATTTTTTTTTTATCAAATATCTCAAAACCTCTTCGACTTAATGTATTTCATTTTTAAACCAACGATTTCTTCTAGATTTTATCATTAATCGTAAAATTAATTTGCTCCTAGAGTACGATTTTTCAGCCTTGAACTTGAGATATATTTTTTATGTTTTCTGATGCATCGATGTCTCTGTTTTATCTCTTAATAAGATTAATTAGTTATCATTATTTTATTAGTCACAGCTAAATTTAGATTAAACTGAAATATCAAACAGGACGATTAAGCACTAAAGATAGATTTCTTATATGGTTTTATATTAACAAATTTTAAAATAATTATGATTTAATTACTGACGTCAATCAACATGGAAAATAATAAATAAATAAGTGAACTTGTTTTTGTTTGCTTCCCTATCAGATCGTATACACACTACGATTCTGTATAATAGTATATAAAGATCTCTTAACTACAACCTTCCGGTTTAGATTATCTCTCTAGTATGTAAGAACTAAATCCTTTTTTTTTTTTTGTTAATTTTCTTTTGGTTCTCAAATAAAAATCACGTTTTTATTATTAAATTATGAATTTATGCATGATATAAACTCTATTACTTAAAAAATAAAAAGTATATTTATAACTTAACAACAACAAATAAAATTCAACGTTTTTCATAAAAAACAAAACAAAAAAAAAACATCAAACTTAAATACAGAAAAAAAGTATTTCCACATCTTGAGTTTTATTATTATTTTTTTAGATTGATTATTTTGGATGAAGTCTGTTGGCACCAATTACCGTTTGTAAACGTCTCGGCATTAAGTGGACTAGGTTTTTAATTAAATTCGTGTTAATTTGTTTCCATTCTTGCTGTAAAAGCTCCTTGAGGTGGTGTCTTCCGGTTATTTAGTGTTTTCGAACATTTTTATCTAAAATAAGCCACAAATTTTCAATTATGTTTAAGTCAGGAGACTGTGGAGGGATATGAAGTTATTGGCGAATGTTAAATATTAACAACTCTTTAGTTTTTTTTTTGCTATATGTTTCGGTTCACTATCATGCATAAAAATATAACGATCCTGAATTCCTAATTTGGCTAGCAGGTTATGGCGCAAAATCTTGACATAACCTTCTGCATTTAAAATCCCTTCAATAGGCACGAGATTTTCTACACCATTATAAGCCACGCATCCCCAAACCATTATACTCCCACCTCTATGCTTTACAGTAATTGAGACGTTTTGCTTCCTGAATTCTTCACTTTTCCTTCGCTATATCGTCTTTCTGTCGTCAGATCTAAACAAATTAAATTTACTCTCATCAGAGAATAACACATTTTCCCAAAAACTGATGGGCTTGTTGATGTAATCCCTAGCAAATTAGCATGCAAAAGCAGAGCCTTTTTTTGCGATTGGTTTCATTGACATAAGGTTTCTTTCTCGGGACCCTGCTGTAAATTCCTTCAGAATTTAAAACATTTTTAATTGTTGCAGTGCTCGCAGAGACCCCCAGAAGTCAATTCAACCTTATTTGCTCTGACACCTGCACTAACTCCTGGATGTTTTATCAGCTCAATTTTGATTTTTCCGTACTTTGCGCCGGTTCTTTGCAATTTTTGGGGCTCTTTTTTCAAATCTCTTAATTACGTATCTGACAGTAAAAAAATGTAAATACCTATAGAAATACCCAACAAATCCGCTATTTCGCGATACGATTTTCTTTGATTTCGAAATGATATAACTTTTTTGCGAGAAGCAGCACTTAGAACTTGATAGATTGAAATATTTTATAATACTGATTGAAAAGAACAGGATTATACTCAAGCATACAAAAAAGAGCAAGTAAAAAAACATAGTGTGCAAATACTTTTTTCCTTGTTTATATTATGTTTAAATAAATGTTTATTATGATAAATATTTTTAATTGAATTTATATTGTTTTTCAACAAGTTTTAATTGTTCTTTTTATTAAGGCACCTCAAACTATTTTATTATTATATAAAGAAAAGACAAGGTGTGCAAATACTTTCTTCGGTCACTGTATCTTTGGAATATTTCTTTTGTACATTGTATTCTAGGGAACGCCTGGTCAGTTTCCTAATAGAATCCCTTTGAAATCGATATTTTTTTTATTACGAATGTTATCTGCGTTTATTAAATCTATTCTTTCGTCAGTTTATTTTTTATTAATAGGTTTTCTTTACTTTGATTCCCTGTACAATAAAGAATAATTCTTCATCTTGCAGACGATTCCGCTCCCTGATTATTCGGTATCATTCTGTTCACTAATTGCAGGGAAATTATGGCAGAATCAACTTCGATGTTTGATAATTTTATCAAGATTTTACTGCAAAAATAACCCCAAATCCTATGTTATTGAAATAAAATATTATTGCGAAAATTCTACACATTGTAGGTAGAGGTTGGATGACCCACGAACACCCACAGAGAAGTTGGTAGGTCCTTTTTCGGTGTGACTTGGATTCACTCCTCTTGTGCGCCCACTATTTGACCTGACTCAGTAGCCCTCATTTCTTGAGCAGATTTCACTCCTTGCAAGAACATCCGGAAAGTCATGATGTCCATTGCCATCCAGTTATGAATCTGAAGGAACTGATGGCGGTGGTTTCGAAAATGCACGCGTTAATCTTGAAATAAGACTACGCCCTCCAAATACCGCTTTACACAAGTTTTAGCACCACAAAACTCACGAATATGCATAATATCTTTCCCTCAGGAAAGCCCATTAAAAAGCGTGTTATTAAACCGAACTAAGGATTCGTGGTGTGTTCCATAATTTTTGTGTATTTTTTTTATATATACTTTTTGGATGTATTCTAGTAAAATTTTATTTTTAATTTTTAAAATATACTATTGGCCATTAATAATTTTATTTTTTATGATAATCTATCTTTTTCATTAATAAGAAATAAAATTATTGGATATACTTATCGTTTTGCATTTTGCAACAATTTTCGATTAAGAAAAATTACAGCCCACGGATAATAGATATTGAATTAAACTCTAAGCATGTTTAGCTAAACACAATTTCATGTCTAATATCGACCTAGCATGCTTCAAAAATATTGAATCCCTTAACACATCTTAAGGGAAATTTTAATTAACCTCTCCATCCTCTTTCTCTCTCCTTCCCACCTTCCTTCTTTTAAAATAATACCTAATTATTTAAACTGTAATTTATTATTTATATATTTACCTAAATTTGTTATGTTAGTGTTAAAATAATAAAAGCTTTAACAAATAAATTTTCTATAGATATAACCTAAAAATGGACATGGTGCCCAGGTGTTATAGATTACTTAAGTAGTTTATAGTACTCGTTATAGTACACTTAATTATTTCAGCTTGTTCATTTCAGCTCCTTCATTTTTTCAAATTATCGTAGACCCTAAATACAGTACAGAGATTTAACCTGTAATATCTGAAAAATAGGATACATAAAACGTGGAAACTGAACAATTTTTTTTTTTATAAAAGCCAGAAAAAATGTATGCCTATCTATAATACTTTCATTTTGATCTATTTAAATCCTGTGATAACACAGGATAATATATACAAAATAATATAAATATTTTTTTATAGCTTGCTTATGGCCTAGTAAAATTGAAACAACCTCTGTATGTAGCAACCCACTGGATTATTATAATTATTATCTCCTCCAATGCAAACATAACAGTGAATACACTTTGTAACATCATTTTCCAAATAATAAATTACAATTGAATTCTTAAACCACAAATAACGCATTTATTACTCGTTATTAACTCGAAGAACTTTTCGAATGATAATTAAATCATCTAATTCACACATTAACACAATTATAATTAACATCGTCAGCGATTGTTAGTATCAAAACAGGTTATTTGACATATAAACAATAAGCGTTGATTCGATCGATATAACACTTTTCATAAAATTCGTTGAAGTTACACTCAATATTTTTAATAATCAGGTGTTTGTCCCTACGCCTATACATCAGAATTAATTCTGTTAGTCGTGAGCGAATGATATTTTTTACGACAGCTTGAAGACAAACATCATTGGTCCCAACGTTAGTCTTTACGAGGACTGGGCGCTGTCCAAGAGAGGACTCAGCAAACAACCAGCTGATTAATCGAGAGAGCAGGAGGTCGGGCGCCCATCTGCTAATATTGCTGACCCGGTAACTTCATTGTTGGCAGCCAAAGGAAAATCCTCGAGAAGTTTTTGTTTATCAAGAGGCATAAGATAGCACGATATCACGACACTCGGCCAATGTTTTAAAAACACTGACCTTTTGTATTGTTGGAATTGTTATATGAAATCAAACTAGTACAAGAGCCCAAGAGGAGAAAAAAAGGCAGTTATTTCACCTCAATTTTTTATTACTTTAATGAAAACTATATATAATTACTAGTTAAAATTGACGAGTCTGCCAAGTATAGGTATATAAAAAATGGTGGCTGTTAAACGTTAAAAAAATAATTAATTTTTCATTCAGGCTCTATATCTTCAAAACTACCAACACCACTAGAAAACCTAAGATAATGTCATTTAAAGTAAAGTAAATTTGCTAAAATTTGAGTCCTAATAGAGCTATTTACGTTCAATAGTTCTCGAGATATAGCTTTTTAAAAAGTGACATTTCATACAAATGTACAGAATGTACTGAATGATCTGTAGTTAGTAAATTTATTTTGAGAAATCTATATCTCAAAAATCATTCAACGCACAGATGTCTATTAGCACTCAAATTAAATCTATTTTAATGGACTATAAAGTAGTTTATAGAGTTTATCTTCGTAGGAGTAGTAGTTTTCATAAAATTTGCTAAAATAGATTTATAGTTGTTCGGACAAAGTTTCATTTGCCAAATTTATGTTCATATGTGAATATCATAAAAAATAAAACCCCTACGAAGTTAAGTGTCAAAAACTACTTTATAGTAAATTAAATTTCCTTTATTTTGAGTGTTGGCAGATATATGTGCGTCTTATGGGTCTAGAGATATATTTTTTTAAAAAATCCAACATTTTATATGAACAACTAGAAATTAATATTTTGTGAGTTTATTTTGTCCAATATCACCATAAAAACAACTAATTTTACAAATATAAACGTTATAAACTATTTTATAGTAAATTTAACTAGCTTTAATTTGACTGCTAACTGACATCTGTACGTCCTATGGTTTCTGAAATAAAGTTTTTCAAAACTCAAACTTATTGTCCGAACAACTATAAATCAATTTATTTTAGCAAATATCATGAAAACCACTATTCCTACCATGATAATGGCCATAAACTACTTAATAGTACAATAAACTAGATTTTTTTTGAGTGCTAATAAACATCTATACGTCACATAGGTCCTGAGATATAGATTTCTCAAAATAAATTCACTACTGATCTTTCAGTACATTTTTATGAAATATTTCTTTTTAATAAGCTATATCTCGAGAACCTTTGAACGTAAATAGCTCTATTAGGGCTAATATTTGAGCAAATTTACTTTACTTTAAATAATGTTCTCTTAGGTTTTCTAGTGTTGTTGGTAATTTTAAGTAGGCTGTTTTTGTTTTTTTTCAATCTATTTGATGCAAGCCGTAAGTTAAGAGCAACAGGTCCATGTAGATTGCGATCACTTTACCTTCATAGGAATAGTGGTTTTACACCGAACTACATAAATGTGGGGAAGGGAATAATAGAGAGAAGTGCGAAGAAAGTAGAAAGTTGGTAAGTGATAGTTTGTATAATTCACGATTATGAGCGGAAAGACCACCTGCAACCTATTAACATTATTGTCTTTACGTTTTAAAAATAATTGTATTTAGAATAATATGGAGTTTAATTAATTATTCACGGAATTATTTATTATTCAATAGTTGGATGTCAAAGGGAAATCCCTTTATCAAACATTTCTTGTATAACCTTTTTTTTTTTAAAACCAACCTATTATAACCATGGCGGGGGAGAAAGTTTTCACTTCGTGGGACCGCCACGAAAGGAGAAAGGTCCTCCCCCCGTATTCGAACCAGAAGTTCTCAGGTTGGTAAGACCTGCGCCACTATTACATGAGCTACGGACCCTGTTTTCCTCCAGATTGTGAATTTAGGCCATTCGTTCCACAGTCCGCCGATATGCTGAGCATTGTTTTGAATTTTGAAAATGCTGTCAATCTACATGTTCCCTAAGATTAAATTTTTATTGATTTTTTTACTGTTTTATGGGTAGATTATGTAGAAAAAATACTAATAACAATTTATTACGGATTTCTATTGATAATCTCTCTAAGAAATTTTAGTCTGATATCTCTGTTGATCAAACTTTTTTTTTATATTTTTACTTTTCTTTTGGTACTTTCTTTTTCCTTTACAATAAACTGACATTATATTATTTTGCGTGAGTTACAACGGAAAAGCGTAATTTAAATTATGTAATTAAAGATGCATTTACAAAACAATTAAAAATAAGAGATATTTCAAAATATAAATACAGGCACTTCTCGTGATTACGTCAGGTTCCGTTCCTCTGAAAGTGACTAGAATCGAGAAAAATGTATTCACTCATAAAAGCCATATTTTGTAGCCTTTAGTTTTTCTATAAAGTCTTTTAGATAAGGTACATTTTTTTTTTAAATGTTATAAATAATACTTTTTATTTATTGATAGATATTTCAATCTGCCACACATTTGTGGGCAATAGGTAATAGTGATGAATGATCTCATACATACTAAAATAAAACAAAATAAATAAATGAATAAAAAAATAAATAAATAAAATAAATTAAAAAAAAACTCTCTTAAAATATATACAAACAAAAGAATAAACAAAATGGACATAATCAAACTATCTGTATGAAAAATAAATAAATAAAATAACATAATGATAAAATAATATAGTCTCCAGTCACATTTACACTCTAATATACAATATTTACACAATCGACTTGAGGATCTTTGATCCTACTCTATCCCTCACGTGTGAGGGGTAGAGCAGAGCTCAAAAGATCCCAGCGCATCCCTCTCGCCGCATCACTGGTAGTGAGTCAGTGAAGGCTGAGCAAGTGCGCTAAAGCCGCAAACACTCAACTTGAGGGGAGAATCTGACCTTTGCCAGAACTCCAATTGAAGGTACATTTAATTTTAATAGCTTTATTTTTTGTTATAATTAGTATTTAAAGGCTCCGTTCTATGAAAAAAATCATTTTTTTTTTTCAAGCAATTCCCTTCAACGTAAAGTGGTTCCTGGTTTAAATTGGTAAGCAACGTAACTTCTCAAAGGACTTAAAACGGGGAAACGTAAAACAGGGACTGCCTATTATATTATATGTATCATATAATTTTATCATAAATATGTATGCTTAATTAGTATTTTATAAAGATTATGCAAAATTTTTTAAAGTCAGAAATATGTTTGTTTTTTTGTAAAGGGTAATTATAGTTGTGAAAATAGGGATTGGCATTTTTCATATAAATCCTCCTTTCATATTATTTTGTTTCTCGTGCGAATTTAAACAAATAATTTAGTTAATCCACGATTCCCTCTTGTAGTGCTAAATCCTAAGTGGTTTTTCACTTTCTCATTTTATTGTAATTTAACAAAATTCATTTGTAGTGGTTTTGGGCGATATGAAACGTGTAATGGATGTAATGGAGTAATGCTAATTAAGGGTAAGTAATGTTTATCGAAAAAACAATTTTTAGTATTTTATTTATTAGTATTAACTTTACTCAATTTTATTCATATCAAGATTTATTTTTATTTACCGATCACACCGTCTCTGCTCCAAAATTACGAATAATCAGATTATACTGTATTTTTAATGTTCCTACTGACAATGCCCCAATAGCATTCCAATGAAATTAATAGAGAGTTGTGTCATGGCCTTATTCGAGATTAATTTAGTATATGACTACTTAATAGGACTGATTATACAACCAGGTATGTTATTTATTGTATATAAGATTAAAATTCATATAAAATTGCAATGAGTATAAAATATTGCAATAGAAATCTGCAGCTTGTTAGTCAGATATATACCGGCTCTTTTAAGTAACTCCTACAAGGATTGAGTCATCGAAGGCAGAATGCGAGGGCGGTTGGGAAGTAGGCCACGCATCGAGGTTGAGTGTATTTGAATCCCACACGATTATAAGTAGATATCGGATTGTGGACGGGTCGAGATATCTCGGCGGTTCCAAGGGTACCAGTGGGTTGCGAGATATGTAGCCATTAAAGAGTGGATGTTGACCAAGGAGCTGGATTGGAAGTCTAACATTAATAAGATGATGTATTCCTAGCAATCCTGAAACATTCAGTAATATGAATGTATTCGGTATTAAGAAATCCTAGGAATAACGATTTGTATACTTTTCCTTTAATAATTTTTTCTTAT
>NW_027114054.1:105839-108585 GCF_000696795.3 Halyomorpha halys
ATATATATAACGGGATTTAAATCCCCTAGAATGGTGGTTTATTTCAAAGTTGTTTTATCACAAAATCTGTTTATTTATTTTTTTTATGACCCCCTTCCTAGTAATTTCTGACTACGGGAGGGGGAGTAAGTTATCTACAGATTACCACCCTATTGTAACCATGGTGGAGGATCAAGTTTTCATTTCGAGGGACCGCCACTGAAATAAAAGTCGACCCCTCAGGCCGTATTCGAACCAGTGCCGCTGCAGTTCCCAGGCCGCAAAGATTTGCGCCGCAACTCCCTGAGCTACAGACGACCTCACAATATCTATAAATCATAATTTGAAGTAAATCTGTCATATTCACTTGAAATTGAATTGCTTTTTTACTGAGGTAGTTCTACAGTATTATTGTTTATATTTATTGTTGTTAATATTTTTTTCTAAAATTAATTTTGTCAGTTATCATTTATTGTCACTTTATTAATAGTTTTTTTTTGTTGTTAATTTTTTTTTCATTCATTTTTCAATTACTTAATTATTATTATTATTGATTATATGTATTATTTTGATTTTTTTTATTAATCAAATTTATAATTATATCATTTTAAATCGTAAGGAGTGCCTTTTTCGCGCTGTACTAATCCCATATATTATCAATTGTTAAAAGCAAATCCAATTGTTCTAGTATGTACATAATGTTCACCTGGAAGATCTGGTAATAATGAAATATATAAAAAAAGGTATTTATGTACTTATTTGGGATAAGTACATAAATGGGGATTTTTATCAAAGTTGTTTTGTAACAAGACCTATCCATCATAATTTATGCAAAATCTACCATATTCACTTCAAATTACCTTAAATGGTAGTTTTATAGAAATATACAAAATTTATATAAACCCCAGGTTATGCACTTGCACTTACACTACCTTATTTAGTGTGTGTGTATATAAATAATTGTGAGGATGTTAGATAGATATCGTGATTTTTTTTTAGCTGAACTTACAGAGCATAGAATTTATGCGATAAAAATAGTCTTCTAAGAAAATTGACACAATTAATAAACCTTAAAACCATGCCAATTGCACAAACCCTTGTGCTGCCTTATATACCAAAAAAGGGGAAGGAAACTTTGAACATTTATTGTATGTAAATTAATTTCATTTTTTTTTTTTTTTTGTAAAATGTTTTTATACCTAATTAAAATTAAAATTAAAAAAAAAAAAAACAAACAGTAAAATTAACAATACTTGGGCGAATATTTTTGAATTTATTTATTTTTGATTTCAGGTCGTTAAAATTGTATATTTTTGAGCTTATTATTATTTTCACAGTACTTTCTTTTTCTAGTTTCTCCTTTCATTATTTGAATAATCATTTATTGCTTATTTTTAGTGATGCCCGTCAAAACTGTATGAACTAAACCCGTCAAAAAGAGCTAATAATAACTCGTCTTAACGCCCATGACGTAGATGGTCTTTCATTGTTGCACAGTCATGATTAATTTTCTATATTTGTTCATTATTTATTTTTAACGCACTATTCACTAACTTATTTAGAATAGTTCTATTTCTCCCCCGTAGACTCATGAAGAAAATATTGCCTGTAACAAAAGAGTGATTTAATGAGTAATAATAAGAAGTAATAATTTAACCTCACGTGGTTCATTCTGTACAGAATAGTCGAGTATTGTATTTCACACATGTTTCTGTTATATGTATTTATTTACATGTATTTCTTGTAGTCTTGACTAATATTTCAACAACATAATGTGGCACCTATATATATATAAAGTCTAGATGAATGCATTCACTTACTCATTTACAAATTAACATACTAATTTATTTCTTTATTATATTTTATGTGTGTAAACTATTTAATAGTTAGTAAGATATGTTTATTTATTTGTTAAAAAATATTATTAATTAATTTTATTTTCTTATCTCTCTCCCCATTAAATATTTTTGTGTTTTACACATAATAAACATACTTTTTTACTTTTTGGGGGGTATTAATGATTTAGTTTAACATGTTAATGTGTGTTAAATGGAAAAACTCACATCAGATGGAGAAATATTTCCTTCTTTTACCATGTTAAAACGATATAACATGGTTGAGAGTCTGTTAATAGGTCTGCTAAATGGAGAATGATGTGCAACAGACCAGCTGAGCTCGTCACAGCTTTGTTTGTTGTGTTAGGTTACTTACTCGTGGATTGTGGTTTGATTGTGTATTAATATTATTTTGGATGTTTTTAAATCTAATAAAGCATTGGATAACAACAATAATAATGTAATGACAATTAGCTCATCTTGATTCTCTTCCTCACAAGTTATATCATCAACAAGACACTCAGTAGCCAAACTTTTACGCAACTTCAACATTTCACTCATTTTAGGCATATTATAATAAACTACTTTAATAAAAACTTATAATTAAACAATAACAGGAAGTTTTGGAAGGAAAAGTTATAAAACAAGTTGGTTAAAAAATCCGCTAGGAGCTCTTATGCATTTAACATAGACTTTAGATAGGACTGCTCACAATCCTATAGTTATAACATGTAAACTATTTCACATTTAACACAACATCATGAATACCTCTTCTATAGAAAAAACACTTAATACGGAAACGAATTCTGAAAAGTAATAAACTGTAAGAAATGAAAGCAAAATAGTAGTCAAAAATCCGATCTGCAGAAAGTTTGCTAATTAAATAATAAATATTAAAAACAGAGTAATTGTTCATATATTATAACATTATA
>NW_027114054.1:108635-114463 GCF_000696795.3 Halyomorpha halys
GTTTATAAAATATATCAAAAATGTTTATAAGAAGATTGCTTGTCCAGGAAAGAGGGCACCCTCGTCTATTTTTGGACAAACCCAACCAGATCTCATAATATTAATAACAATATTTAAACTCTTTATATATATTTACGGTTTTTTTTTTATTTGTTACTTTTATTTCAATATATTTATTTTCTTTTATGCATGCATTTATATTCTTATATCCGACTAAATATTTGTTAAATACTGTTCTTAGATTTTAATAAAATATTGCCCATGTATGAGTTTTTATGTTTATATGCTATTAAATTTAAAATATTTACCATGTATATTGTAGTTAGTAAATTTATGTTATATTTTTTAAAGAGAACTAAAAAATGTATTGGGTCAGGGATGAAAATTATAATTAGAAATATATAGAAAATATTAGAAAAAAAAATGAAATAGCTCTAAATCAAACAATTTTGGACGTGGTTTCACACGTTTGACGATGATGATAAGTTATCGTTATACTTACTACGTTTCTTTACAACTATACTTACTGTGTCCGTTATAGAATAGTGATATAGACTACGAAACATGGGTGCTCGGAAGAAGGAGACATGTTTATTTTTTATTAATAGATCATTTTAATTTTAAAAAAACAAAACATTTTTCCGGGATTCTCAATTTATTGAAGGAACCATATTTTCGTGGGTTTTGAGTAGAAACCTAGGAATAAAAGAAAAAACATGGAAAGGTTTTTAATATTAATGTTCCTATAACATATTTTACTTAAAAAAGTAAAAAATATGTGGATCTTTTTTTTTTTTATTTTCACTGCCTTATATGAACCGTTGAGTGGTATAAGTTAAACTTAGAGTTTTAATGAGAAATAACTGATTTTCCTCCTAAAACTAGTCAATCACACCTATATCAAGGTATTTAAAAAAGGTTACTCAGTAATTGACAAATTAAAGTTAATGCACTTAGTAATTTGTAATTTTTTTTTTATTTTATGAAAATTAATTTTGTTGAGAACAGAATTACATTCATTTTACTCTAAACAGCTCATATATAAAATTTATATAAGGAAATTTATATTAATATAAAAGAGTATAAAGAAGTATTTTTATCTAGAAAAATTTCGATTTTAAACGTTATAAATAAAAAAATAAATTGATAAAAATAATAATTCTTAATAAGAGAGAAAAGTGAAGTTAATGAAAATAATAACGAAATTCGTTTGTAGAAATAACAAAACAAACAATTGCCTTCTATAAGATAAAAAAAAAAAAAACAAGAAATTAATTTTTAAAAAAGGACGAAGAGAAAAAAATAAATAGAATAGAAGTAATGTCAATAATAGAATTCATAAATATAGAATTTATGACAGGATGTCCTGCTGCAGCCAGTTGCGGTTGGGTTTCACAAGTTGTAAGTCACTGCTTCTTTAACTATCGATATATTTTTATATAATCCTCTATCAACTCCATTTCAACTTCCCGATGAAATTGACTATTTCTTACAAGCCAAGGAGCATCTACTGCTATTCTTAGAACATTATTTTGAAAATATTGTAATTTCCTTTGGTAAAAGATGCCGCTTCCCTGACTTGAAGTCTGACATCAGCAGTGTTGTTTTAAAAATAAGAATTGTTGTTTCTGGTTGGAATTTTTTTTTTTTTTTTTTTTATTATTTATTTATTGTAATTTACAACTGTACAAAATAATACAACAGGTAAATATGTAGTATGTTTCATATACACTTGAAAATCTTGGGAAGGAACCACCCATTGGTGGTACTTCAAACATTAATTTAAACTAGAAGGTCCCGTGGCCATCTTCTTTTCAGACGCCTCGGAGGATTATCAGGGATTGTTAAGGATGAAAGATTAAGAATTAATGGGTTAGGATGGTTAAGGAGTTTGGAATAAAAAGACGCATATCTGTTTTGGGTCAAATCTGCAACGAATTGGATGTTAAGGTCTTTATGAATGAGTTTATTTGTGACGTAATAAGGAGCATCAACGATTTTACGTAGGATTTTGGATTGTAACGATTGGATGCGGGAAGAATTTGATGGTTTGGTGGAGCCCCAGAGCTCAATTCCATATGTCCAAATTGGTCTGATTATTGAAGTGTATACTAATTTTTTGTAATGAATGGGAAGTTTAGAGCGTTTGTCAAGTAAGTGTTGTAGCAATCGGAATCTACGAGCAGTTTCTTGTCGTTTCAGTCTTGTGTGTGGATTCCAAGTAAGTCTCTTGTCAAGATGGAGTCCTAAGTATCGAATCTGCTCAACAGGTGGTTGGAATTTAGGGTAGGAAATAGCATTGCTCACCTTTCGTAGGTTTGAGTTAGTAAGAGGTTGATATGGTGATTCCAGGTAAAGCGGCGATCAAGAAAAATTTTGATGATTGGAATCTATTATCGTAATTTATTTTATGGTGTCATCTGAACGAGTTCTACCACTCAAAAGAGGTCGTTCGAACGGCCATTTGAATGAACAAATAGCGGTCCCGTCAAGAAAATTAAATTCAAAGTTGTGACGAATTGAGTAGAAAAGACGACAATACAGTTCTTTATGCCGCCCAGGAACACGGCGGCAACCGATTGTCGGCCCATGTCAAAGAAGTCTAGTAGCCAGGGGCTATTTAAAATTTTAAATGAATTTAAATTCCGAGCCAAGTCGGGATGGTACGAGAGCCGCTGAGGCAGTCACAAAAGGATCTATAATTATATTCTCTTGTTCTATGTTTAGTTGAACTTGCCCCTTCCCTTCTCGTTCACTAATGAGCCGGGTTACGCAACTCCTATATTTCTTTTCTATTTCTGCCTCTAGATCGTCTTCAGTTATCGCCGGATTAGTTACCGGTTAAGCGCCATTTTAATCAGCGTGTAAAGTTTAAGAAAAAGTAGAAAGTTACGTAATGGACCTAACTCTTTAATTATCGATGAGGATGATAACTCTATTCTCATTTAAACCATTAAGGTTTATAAAATATATCAAAAATGTTTATAAGAAGATTGCTTGTCCAGGAAAGAGGGCACCCTCGTCTATTTTTGGACAAACCCAACCAGATCTCAGTATAACTTTTTCGTTATTTTACCTTCAAAATTAGTTAAAAATGTAATCTAACTAAACAAATTTATCTATATGAATTCTAAATTTACCTAAGAATTAGTATCCTAGAAGTAAAATCAACTGTATGTTGTGATAATTCATTAATTAGAAATAAATTTCACCAAATTTATCCTTAATGTTGTTGAGTATATAGGAAAATAAGAAAAACAGTGCAAAACAAATGCTTGAATAAAAATGTATATTTGCTATTTTAATTTTAAATTTAATCCTCAACGCTCTTTACTTTGTCACAAATAAAATCATACATAAAGACCTTAATGTTCCATATGTAACCAATCAAGCCCGAACCAGTTACAATTCCTTCCATTATAAACTCCCTAACCATCCAAACCCACTTGTTTCTAACCTTACTCTTACATTCCTGACAATCCTCCAAGGCGCCTAAAAAGAAGATGGCCACGAGACCTGCTGATATAAAAATGTTATTAAAATGCTACCAATGGAGAGTTTCTCTACAAGTCTGTGTAATACCATTATAATCTAAAATCAAATTTACTAGATGTATTATAATGTACAGTTGTATATTTCAATTAAGATATTAAATAAAATAAAATAAATTTGGAGTTCTATCAATGTGTAGATTCTCCACATGTTTGGATCTTGTCATTTTATATCTAAAAGAAAATTAACTAGTTGTATATAATTGTATTGGTATATATAGTATAACAATAAACAAATTTAAAAAAAATTAAATTATTTTTCGTCTTGAATAATAACAATTAACAAAATACGATTGTTCTAAACATCAGAATTCAATCTTCAAGTTTCATAACTTCTTCTTCTTGGTCTGTTTTTTGGATCCTGGAGATAAAGCATTTCTGTGCAAACTTAATACACTATTTATATATTCACTGATGGTATATTGTTTCTAAATTTTTCTTTATTTTACCATATTTTGCCAAATATTTTCTTTTTTATTAAAATAAAATTATGTTTGTTAATTTTACTCTGTTTTACCAACACCGTTGCATTTATATTTTTGGGTTTTTGCTGTCTGTTTTGATTTACATTAGTTGTGTCATTAAATATTCTGACGTTTCCCCAATAGTGTAAATGTATTTACATTTTTTACTATATTTTATAAATTAAATTTTGTTAATTTAAAGAATTCTTTTATTTGTTATTACTGTACATCACAAATAAATATTTCTTTATGTTCATATTTTGAAAAAGAATCTTTAATCAAACTGATCAATTTTCAATATACTTCAATTTAATTATTTTTATTTATGTTCTTCATTTTGTATTCATTGTTTATACTTATGAAAAAAAAATCTTTGAAAAAAGGGGTGAAATAACAGACGTTGTATTATATATTTCGATAAATTTCTATTATTGTTTACATATTGTTTTGTAGTTAGACTCACTTATTGCTGTAATGTATATACACACACAAAGGAAATGGTAGCAAAATTTCTTTTAATCAAATTAATAAATAAATTAATATTGTCAAACCAACTTTCAAACAAGTTTGATGAACACAAATAGATCAAGAGAAAATCTTTAACATAGTAACATTCGTTAGTGAAAAAAATACGCATTCAATGAAAAAATCGATTACAAAAAAAAATATCAATAATCCTATCAAATGTTTATTATGAACGACTTTACTATTGTTTTATTTTTTAATGGGATTCATTTTTCAATTATACACTATAAATCAGCAAAAAATCATTCAGATTCAGGAACAAATGTCTATAGAATTAATTTTGTAATTTATTGCATAATTTTGGTTTCAGGTACTGTACTGGCTTTTATAAGCTTTCTTTATAGTTAGTTCTTTTATAGTTAGTTTTGTTTTATAAATTATTTTATCATGAGTATCAAAACTTGTATCCTTTTTCGGCGCGGTGCGGATTTTTTAATTATATTTCGGATTAATTTTATTTTTATAGTCATCAGAATGTTGATAAATTCTGTCCTATATATATTATCCACTTTCCTCATCACATACACCGGGACAGTAGAGACAGCTTGTTTCATTCCTGCATTTTTATTTTTATCTATTTTGCCCTTCATGTTATTCTAGAAGTTACTAATTTTATTTAAACATAAACTCCGGTTCATTATAGTTTTTAAAGGTTCTATACATTTACATACATGTATTTTTTAAAAATTTTTATATCATTCATCATTATGGGCCGACAAGATGACATCAATCGATCGATGCCAAAATAACACATAAAAATGATAGACATAAGTGAAATGTAAATATTACAGTTTAGACTATTAGGGCGTTGTGGAGGCAATACAAATTTTAAGCTAGATAATTACAAGATGAATTTATCTCAAGTGATTCAATTAATAATTTAATTAACAACTACTAAATTAAAAATAAAGTAAAAAATAAAAATAAAATATTTAGGATGTGTTGTGAGTTGAGAATAAATTAAGGTCATAAATTAAATTAAAAATTATAATAATAAAAATAACCGATCGAGATTTGAAAGTTAATAATTAAGCTGCAAATTTACAATTAGAGAAGTAATATAATAATGATAATAAAACAAGATGATATAGAATATGATAAAAATAAGGATCCAATAATATCTATTAGTAAGCATACACACACATAGCTAATTCAAATTGTAATACAATTAATCAATTATGTGAAGTTAGAAAAATACAAAATATTTTATTTTGGGTATTTTATTTTCATACAAGATAAAATCCATATCCAAAGATAAAAAAGCTGAAATGTAACTATAAGGTTGAAT
>NW_027114054.1:119343-148651 GCF_000696795.3 Halyomorpha halys
GAGAAGATGGTTGGGGGTGCGGTCAAAATGAAACACAAATAAGTTGATGTAACTTATTTAATTGTGCCAACGTTTCGGCTAGAGTTTCTAGCCTTCACCAGGGTTAAGATAGTACAAGATAACAACCAATAAGTATAGAAAATAAAAAAGAAAATATAAACAGAATGACATAAAGTGAATAATTTTACAGAATGGAATTAATAAAATGAAGAGATGAGAGAAGTGGAAAATAAAATGTATACATAGGTAATTGAATAAGTAGGTAAAATAACATATTTAAGGAAATAAAACAAAAATGAAGTTATATAATGCAAAGAAGTATGAATATATTAGTTATTAATAATTTAAAAATTGAAATATGGAAAGAAAAAGAAAATTGAGAGAAATAAATATATGTAACCATAATAATTGGCAAAGAGGAAAAATATAAGTAAAGTTTAACAAAAGAAATAAATAGAAGAAAAAAAAAATATATTTTTATTAAAAAAATTTTTTTTTTCTTTTTTGTGTTTCATTTTGACCGCACCCCAACCATCTTCTCCTCGTACTAGATATAGTAGGTGTTTTATATACCCTCGATTAATCACTCCTCCCGCTTAACTGGCTATGCCTCCTGTTAAGGAAGGATTAGTGGATTTTTATTGCATAAAGACAGGATTCCATCTTTAAAATTAATAATAATATTTCTATTCTGTATTCGTCGTTCACATTTCCAGAATGTGGTCTCACCTACGATTTTTAAAAGGTTGAACTAAAGGTATCATTAACACGACCTCGAAAAAAACCAAAAGTCTGAGGGGAGATATACCCAGAAGCGATGTAAAGGAAGAGACCCAGAGCTGGGACTACCTTAACAAGAACCGCCGAGACCTCCTTGAGAAGCTGGGCAAGGTCCACCAAAATGATAAACCAATTTGTGCCGCCGTTGATCCAAATAAGGACAAGGCAACGGATGACCGTGAGTGAGCCCTATATGGGAACCGGCGTCACCGCGCCCCGCGCCCCAACCGTCGCCCACTTATCGCTGCTACCTGCTCCGGTCACCTTCTGATTAATTAGTATCATTTGGAACGACACCTCTGTGTAGCCGGGTAGCAGTTTAGAAAGCCATTCTTCAACTGCAAACAGATCACGAAATCGATCTGGATCACGAGAACATGCATGCAACATTACATTCTCTCTTGCGCTGACCATAAATTACAGGTCGACAAGAGCTTTCTGAAAGTTCTAACAATAGCCCGTATGTTCCATTAAGGGGCATTGAATCGTGATACATGCTCTATGGTTTCGAAATCAAAAGACATCGCTGCAAATTTTAAAATTAATTATTGCAAATTACAATTAAAGAAGATATAAATTATGTATAATCTTTACACTTTTCTCGAGACTGGTTTTTATTATTTAAATAAAATAAATTTTATCTAATTTTTTCCAACGTTTCGGCCATTGTCTAAAATAAATAGAAGAAAAAAAAATTATTTTTATTAAAAAAAATTATTTTTTTTTTCTTTTTGTTTCATTTTGACCGCACCCCAACCACCTTCTCCTCGTACTAGATATTTTTATATTTTTACTAGATATAGGAGGTGTTTTATATACCCTCGATCACTCCTCCCGTTTAACTGACAATGCCTCCTGATAAGGAAGGATTAGTGGATTTCTATTGCATAAAGATAGGATTCCATCTTTAAAACTAATAATAATATTTCTATTCTGTATTCGTCGTTCACATTTCTAGAATCCAATTTTTCCCAACATTCTCTAGGAAAAACTTTATATAATTTTAAAACGAAATCAATTTAAAAAAACTTTATGCAGACTATTCTGTCCAGGTTATTAATTGCATTCCACAATTACCCTATTTTGTCAATTCATTATATTAAATTAAAAATTTAAAACTTTTAATCACAGTCAGCCTTCACTACTATATATCATAGTATGAATATATATTATATAATAATTTTATTATATAATACATATTCAATACTATGATATATAGTAGTGAAGGTTGACTGTGTTAAAACAAAAGTTTTAATTTTTAATTTAATATATTGAACTGACAATAAGTAATGACCTGAGGAGAATAGCCTGCATAAAGGTTATAAAATTTATGTGGTTCTAAAATTGTATCAAGATTGTCCAATTGGCCGAAACTTCGTACTTATAAAGAAATATAAATTGTTTTGAGACTAAAATTGGATAAATTTTTTTTATTTAAACAAGTTATAAATTGTTTTTCACATTGGAAGGTTCTTGAATGATTGAAAAAATATTACTGTTTTTATGGATTGATTGCACATCTAACAAAAACAAAACAAAATTTTGGTTTTATTTAGAAATTATCTTGTATAAAGATTTTTTACTGGAGACAGGGATTTCTTTACTGTGGTGGGTGATCCTATAGACTAAGCCAAAGCCTGTAGGATTGTCAAAAATTACAGTCTACTCTAAAATACGTCAAATATTAATTTTTTTTTTGTTTTTGTTAAATGTGATTCAAGCAAAGTAGCGATATGTTTAAAATAATGATATTCGTTAATAGGAAGGATTTTCCCCACAAATACTTAACAATTTAAGAAGTATATATAAAAAAAAACTATGTGCAAATGTATTATATGTTAAAAAAAAATCATGGTTAATGGTTGTACTACGATGACGAGGGATGGTAAATAAAAGCATGCATCAATAACCGCAATGTTTTGAAGCATTGTTGCTTTTTTTTAGATTCTAGCGTCCGAGATTTATAAAATCAATATTTAGTGAAATTATGAAATATGTTAGTACTTTGATTTGAAAAAAATAAATAAACTAATTATAATAATAATTATTTAATTTTCGGTTTATTATTTTTGATTCGATTAAGAACAAAAATCGCACCCCATTTAAATTTGTTATTTTACGTTCAAAAAAACATTAAATCCTAAAATCAAATAAACTTTTTTTAAAAAAATTAGGTAACATCATAAAAAGTACAAATTTATTACAGTCTAGAGTACAACTATGGAATAGTTCACACAAAAAAATGTCAGATGTGTCTCAATTCAAACAAAGCAACGATATAAAAAACCTTTGCAATCTTAACCTTAAAAAAAAACCTTAAAAAAAGATATTAACCAAAATTTGAACGGAGGAATAAATGTTGCTACTGTTTTTCTTATTTTACAGGGATTTGACCTCCGATACAGATGAACTAAATCGGACACCTTATGCAATTTCATTGCTGCCCTGAAAAGAAAATTTCGTAGCTCAAAAACTATGTAGTAGTTATCCGAAGCAAAATCAAATTCCCTACTTAACAAAACAAAAATCATCGAAATCGGATGATTATTAGCAATTATACAGCATTTTGAACGTTTAAAAGTATAATCATAATTCTAAAGACATTTGTGCAGGTTCCTATGGAAACCAGTTCACTTTTCTATCATATTATAGATACCTGTGTTTCTTATTTTATCTATTATTCACTGATATAATATATTACTAATTCAAATAATAAAATGATTACAACAGTATAAATAAACCAATGAATTCAGATATATAAACAAGGTAATAAATCTCTCTAATTAAGGAAAATAATATTTAATGAATATAAACATTATCTCCGAAAATATAAGCAACATAAATGATAATGGATTTTATTAAAAATTAAATTAGTAAAACAATATAAATAAATTGAGCCATGAATACAGATATGAAAACAAGGTGATAAATCTCTCTAATTAAGAAAAATAAAATTTAATGAATATCAACACAATCTCCAAAAATGTAAACAATGTAAAATTATATACATTTCTTCTTTTCTAATTAATTGATTTCACTTTATATAAACAAAATGGTTAATAGTTATTTACTTAACATATACAGTGACTCACAATGTCGACATGCTTATTTATTCTCATCTAAGAATGATTTACTATCGTATGGTGTAAACATTGCAAATTAATTACAACTAATTATCTCCGAATAAAATAGATTTTATTAGATTATGGAATATTTATCAAATTTAACAGTTGTGGACACCTAAAGGAAAAATAAATTATTCTAAAAATATTATAGAAAATATAATGTAATATTATGAATATTATGAAAATCAATACAAGATATAATAAGATAAAAATAAAAAATTTATGAAGTCAATCTTCATCTTTATTGGACACTAAGTTTTTTAATTCCTTAGGAACTTAATCCAGGGATTAGGAATCCTCGCAAGTTAAATTATCTCGCAAACGCTTTCTACTACTGGACATTGATATAAAAAATCCTTGAATTTTTACGACTTTTCAACATCCTGCCCGAAGCATACTAAGCGCCTTGGCCTGTTTTACGAGTAATCCTGCCTAATCTCGCATTCTGTATATTCCTACATTTAGGAATTTCCCAAGGAAATATTTTTTTATCTCCCTGTATGTGAAATTTACTGGTACCATCAGTGTTTATTGCGAATGCAAGAAGAATGCCAATTGGCAACAATTTATCAGGGAATCATTCACTCGGCGTACAGTGGTCATTGAGGGAAAAAAAACAAATTTTTCGAAATTTTTGAAACTACAATACCGCAGTTTGCAGAGGTAACTTACAATACATGTCATAATACATACATATAGTAGATAAAATCAAAAAGGAGAAAAAAAGAAGTTATTTCACCAAAATTGAATGAAACATATTAATCATTAGGAGTCAAAATTAATTAATCTCTAGCTATGGTAAGGGGGGATGTTCCAGAAGTTACGAAAAATTCATTTCTGAGTTTTTTCAAGTAAAAAACTGCACACTATTTTCTGTTCGAAAATAATTCAGTAAATTTTTTTTTTCTACGCCACATTATTACGCTATTTTCCCTTTCGCAGCTCAATACAATTTTACTTTTCCTCTTAGTTGGTCCGCATCCGGCTGAAAATCTTTCAGACCAATACACGTTAAAAGATAGTGTCCATCCATATCTCCCATGTTGCATAGAGGACAGTTCGGGGAATCTATGATGCCAATTCGATGGAGGTGTTTTTGAAGCCGATTATGTCCTGTTACTAGCCACTCTCTCAGCTAAGATTGCCGAGGTTAAAAAGTAGGTATTGATGTATGTAAGGCGATGCCCCAAAATCGTATTTAGTATTTATAAAGTATGGACTCTTATCTTACAATACTTCTCTTCATAAAGGTTTTCAAATATCGGAAAATCAATATTCTGTGAGTTTATTTTGGATAATATTATGGAAACTGCTATTCCTACTACGTTGATAAACTAATGATTCCTGAGATATAGTTATTCATAAACAAAAAAAATAACTAAAATTGTTGATATGTTTTAGTATACACAAAATTTTTCAAATGTGAGATATATGATTACTCTAAAAAAAAAAAAATTGATATGTGAGTGATAAATTTATCTTATTTTAGTAAATGTAAAGGAGTTACAGTCATTCCACACCTTGAACATGTATTACCCAACTCTTATGTATTAAAAATGCTAAATCCATTTGATGTTCAATAGTACCCGAGATATATTTTTTCAAAAAGCAACATTTTGGGAATCAATTTTGGCGATTATCATGGAAACTGCCGCTAATGGACATCACTGCGTCATTTGTAGGAGTAGTAGTTTCCATGATATTTGTTAAAATTATTCGAAAAATATTGCTTTTTCAAAAAATATATCTCGGGTACTATTGAACATCAAGTAAGATAAAAAGATTTCTCACTCACATATCAACATTTGTTTTTTTAGAGTAATCATATATCTCACATTCTACTAAATTTTTGTGTACTAAAACATCCCCAATTCTATTTTATTTTTTTAACAGGCTAAAGACACTGTCTTAATTTTCATTTTTTGCCTTAAATGCCATTATACATTTTTTTCAAGTAGACACTCAAAGAATTAACTTTCAAAGATGTTTAGTAACATAACTATTTACTTCTTTTTTATTTTCTTTGGTGAATAATAATTATGCCCCAATTCGACTCTGCAGTTTATATTTCAATATCAACACACAATAATATAAGAGCGTACTGCTTGCTGTAGCCATCGAAATTTGGAAATTATTGATGGAAAACTATAATTTTGAGTGTATGTTTGTATTAATGGTGCACCATACCTAATGCAGTATGGGAGTACTATTATTTCTTCAGCGATGTTACGTCTTAAACTACGCACAATAAAGATTTTTGGTAATTTCTACTCAGATATTCAAGAAAAATATAATTTCCACCCTTGATTATTCAATGAAAATGTAATTCTCCTATGGGAAATTAGGGGGGAGGGGTTATCTAGAGGTAACCAAACTATTCTAACCTTAGTAGATTTTTTAATTAATTAATTATTATTTTAATTATTAAATAATAATTTTCAAACTAAAGTATTCAGAATTAAATCAAGTGAAAGAGTGAAATGGAAATTTATTAAGAAGGCTTAAGAAGAATACCAATTCAAGAGATATGAATTATAAATGGAATGAATACTAACAAGTATTTTTATTTATAAAAAAATTTATATTTTGTAATTTTAATGGTTAATTTATATTTATATTCTACCATTTAAATTGTAAATTATATTTATTTAAGAAATTGCATTTCTTATATAAATAAACTATATTTACCTCTATATTTCAAATATTCTTGGAATCAAATAACAATAAAGCTAAAATTTTAAAATTAGAAATGTTTAAAAAATAAAAATGTAATAATTTTATTAATATTTAATAAAGACAAATTAATTTTGAATTTCAATTTATGTTTTATATTTTTTGCAATTTTGTTTTGATTTTTTTTTAAATAAACCTAATATTAGCACAATTGAAGTATACTGAATATAAATCGATTTAGTCGATTCTTTAGGAAATCAATACAATTCAATTAAAATTAAATAAAAAATAAATGTATGGTTTAGTATTTAGTTAATTAATTTAAAATATAATAAACAAAAAAATTAAAAAAACACGAAAATCTATATATATAAATTTCTTTGTACCATTCATGTATACTTAAATTTACAAACACATATAATTTTAACTTAAATTGTATTATATCGATATTTATTTTTCTTATTTTTGTTTTATCCGTGAATAGGCTTTAATCCTGAAACGTTTGCTGTAAGTGTTTTTAAAAAATATTCGTGTTCTATGGCCCCTTAATTTTTATATCTTAACTTATTTTTTATTTTATTTTTTTGCTATCTTGATCTAAGTATCAAAATAACCGGATTGTTAATTTAAAAACAATAGTTTCAATAATTAAAAACTTTTTTTTTTTGATAATTTATTTATTGTTATTTACAACTGTATACACATATATACAATAAGAAAATATAATTAAAAACTAAAATTTAATTACTTCAATATCAAAATTGATACTGAGCTCTCAGAAATCTTATTTAAAATACATTATAGTACATGAAATATATAATGATGCAAGTATAATAGAGACGAATGGTGACTGGAAGGCGTCTCGACTCGGACGTCGGGCGTGCATTCGAACAGGTATGGGCATGGGTCCAACATTCCTCAAGGCAGTTTATAAGACAGCCAGCAAAGCAACAGTTAAGGCTATATCGCTCCATTGTATATGTTCTCAGATAAATTTAGAACCGCATTTGCCCTTTATCTAGCTATGAGTTATGGCTCGGTTACCCATTGATTCTCAAGAACAGGGTAGTCTAAAGATGATAAACAATTCCATTTATAACAACTTTTTTGCTAATATATCTCCATCGTGTACAGGTAAAGATGATATAATGGAACTTTGTCATTAATTATTCATTCTAAAATATCCAGTATTCAGCATTAATTTAAATTTTGGACAAAAAAAAAAATAATAATACAATTTTAAAAATAAAGAAAATGAAAAATAAATATCTACCTATGAATGTAGAATTTTTTTTTTTTTTTAGGAATAAATTAAACAAAAATATAGAAATAATAATCAAATAAAAATACATAATAATATTCAAACTTATATACAATATTCACTCTTGGTCTAAAGACACCTTAAAGTGTTCCTGACCCACTTCTTTACTCTTTTCTGTCCGTCAACTGTGGCACCCTATTACAGTATCGATCTTGGAGAGGTACCATTCAGTCCAAGAGCTCAAGAGGAGAAAAAAAGTCAGTTATTTCAATCCAAATTTTTATTATTTAATATATAATTGTTGCAGTTTTTAATTAGTATTTGCTTGAAAAACATTGTTTTTTTTTTAAATTAATAATTTTTTCACTTCAAGGGGGGGCTTGCTACCCTATTCTGCCCCCACTGGGTATGCCCTTGGTTACAAATCAAAATTGATGTCTGCCAATTATAGTTAGGGGAATTAAAAAAAATGAGACTGTTTCAAAAAAGTAAAAAAATAAATATATTTTTTATTAGGAGCCATATCTTTAAAACTACCTACACCATTAAAAACGTTATAGAATATCATTTAAAGAAGAGCAAATTTACTAAAATATGATCCCTAAAAGAGTTATTTACGTCTAATAGTTCCAAATATATACTTTTTAAAAAGCGACATTTCATAAAAAAATTACTCAAAAATCACTAATTGGAGCCTTTATTTTGGAAATCTATTTCTTAGAAACCATTAGAAGGATAGATGTCTATTGAAATTCAAATTAATAAAAACTATTACTCTTACGTAGATAAACCTCTTAAACTACTTTATAGCACATTAAACTAGTTTTAATTTGAGTGTTAATAGGCATCTGTACGTCTAATGGCCTCTTAGATATAGGTTTCCCAAAATAAATTCACCGACTACTGATTTCTCAGTATGATTTTTATGAACGTAAATACCCCTGAAAAGAAAAATAATAAGTTTAACATTATTAATAGTTTTTATTAATATTACTAAGTCATAAAGACATGAAGAATACCTTTTACATTACCATAACTTTGTTACTTTCAATTTAAGAGCAAGAAAACAAGCATGAACATTTTCTAATAAGCATGAACTATTTTTTCAACGTGAATATAAATACCACCCAATAATCCTTCTGGTTGTCGTTGTAACGATAAATTCTGGACGCCATATGTATAATGTCATAAATTAAAAATTTATTATAACGAGATTATATGAAAAAAAATTCACTAAGATTATTAATAATATTTCGAAAACTTTTGTGTTTAATGTGTATAATTGAATCACTTATCCAATTTATGTGTATATGTATATATACATACTATCTCTGCTTATGCGTGTGTTTGTGTATGTATATACCTAATGTTGCCTGTATCAACCGTATTGATCCAAGAGTAGATATAGAACAGAGATCTAGGGTAATACAGCCGTAACTCTCTATCTAGGTCAGAAGAGGAAATGGCAGTAATATTCAGGGCTGCCCAAGAAAACAAAAACAGAAGCAATAACAACAAAATATTAAATATTTCAGGATCCAATATCGCGTAGGGATATTGGTTTCTCAATACTAAAACCGACCTGTTCTAATTGGGATTTTTTATGCGGTTTAAATATTTACTGGCAAAAGCGTCAAAATGATACGGTTTCTCAATAATGAGTAATTTAACTAGATGTTGTCATTAACTTAAATTACTTGACTTTCACATAACCTTGTCAGAATGTCTGGGGTACGAACAAATATCAGCAATTGTGTGTTCTTATCAGACTTACTTTTATAAAGCCCGCCCAAAACTATTAGGTTGATATAATTAGGTTAATTGATTGAAGTTGATTTTTTTCTTTAATTTAATACCAGATCACCAGTGATGCGGTGAGAGGGATGCGCTGGGATCTCAAAAACCTCTGCTCTACCTCTCACACGTGGGGGGGGGGTCCTTGGGTCGATTGTGTAAATATTGTAAATAAGAGTGTAAATGCGACTGGTGATTATTTTATTTTTGTTATTAGTTTATTTATTTGTTTTTTTATGTACATAGTTTGATGATGTTTATTTTTTTTATTCCTTCTGTTTGTATATATTTGTTAAGATTTTATTTTTATTTTTTATAATTTCTTTATTTATTTTTATTCATATGCTATTTTATTTTAGTATGAATATGATCATACAATATCATTACTATTACCTATTGCTCACAACAGTGTGGCAGAATGTAATATCTATCAATAAATAAAGAATTGAGAGAAAAAAATACCAGATCTGCCTGGGTCCTGTTTCATAATAAAGTACAAAAGCCTTGTTGATTTAACTTAATACAATTACACTGACTTGTACAATATTAACTTGTACTTTAGTACTTTTTAACTCCTGTACCATCACTAATACTCATCCCTATTATGAAAAAAAATAAGTATTAGCGTAATTAACAAGTTGTTTCTATACTTGTATTTTGAACTAATACTATTAGCTTCCATTGTGAAACGGGGCCTTACATGGTTGAAATATCAGTTACATTTTTTTTTTAACAGTTGATTATGGGAGGGGTAACGTCTCGTACAGAAGACACCCCTAACTATATACTACGTTATTATTAGAAAAAAATAAATAGATAAAAATAATAATTCTTGATAAGATAGAAAAGTAAAACTAATAAAATTAATAACAAAAATAACAACATTCCTAGATTTAACAAAACAAAGAATTGCCATCTAAAGAAAAAAAATAACAAGTTATAAATAGAAGTTATTTTAATAATGTAATTGATAACCACAGAACTTATAACAGGATGTCTTGCAGCAGGCTGAACATCAGTCTTCGGGTTGGGGTTGGATTTCCCAAGTTAACTGCTCTTTTAACTGTCGGTAACTAGGAGTGGAACTTCATGACCCGTTTCTTGCTGTAATCCTTTATCGACTATTGTAATTCCCGATACAATTAACATGTTTAATTACCATTCACATTTAATTAGTATATTATAATTAACATTAATATAATTAATTTAATTTCATAAATTCTATAAAATTAACACATTAACAACAAGATATGTCATAGTTTTGAATTCTATGACTGAATTCTCTCCCTGAAAAGGGAGCCAACTACGAGTTATTTGTAATTTCTGTATACCATGGCATATTTAACAATACAATGGAACCCCGTTAAACTGGCGCTAAAGATAAGATAAAAAAATAATTAAAGTACTGAGAAAACACTAATTCGGTTGAACAAGATTAAAACAATTTTTACAAGATTCGGGTTTTTCATTTCTAAAAAGGGTCTGTTGTTTTTTTCGGTTCTCCTTTAAGTCCCCTTAGTACAAGAGCCCCAGAGTAGACAAAATGCAGTTACCTCACTCCAATTTTTAATTACTTTAATGAGAACTATGTATAATTACTATTCAAAATTGACGAGTCTGCCAAGTATAGGTAGGGAAAATAAAAATGGCGGCTGTTTCAAAACGTTAAAAAAAATTAATGTTTCATTCGAATAGTTTTTGAGATATAGATTTCACAAAATAAATTGAATAACTTCGGATTTTTTAGGGAATTTTTTTATGAACTGTTGCTTTTAAAAAGCTATATCTGGAGAACTACTTTGATCGTAAATAGCTCATATTTTAGCAAATTTACTCTACTTTAAACGGCGTTCTCTTAGGTTTTCTAATGTTATTGGTAGTTTTAAAGATATAGAGCTCCGAATGAAAAATTATTTTTTTTAACGTTATAAAACAGCCGCCATTTTGTATTCCCCCTCACAACACTTGGCAGACTTACCAATTTTGACTAATGATTACACATAGTGTTCATTAAAGTAATCAGAAATTGGGGTGAAATAACTGTCTGCTATACAGCCTCTATTTATGTATTGGCTTTGTGAGTACGGTTAAACTGTACATCGTTTGTACACCTAAAGTAAATTATAAATCAAAATAAATCATTATTCATCTTCATCAAGTATTAATATCCATAACACTTCTACTATATTTTATATTACATTTTAATTTTTACCAAATATATGAGGTAACTATATATTGAATTTTATTTATTTTATAAAGTCCGGACTAAACGGCCTTAAATATATCTCGGGGATAAACGGGGTTCTACTATACATACAAAGTTCATTCTAACAAACAAGTTGAACTTTATTTTGAACATAAAGTTGAACTTTATGCATATAAGAGAGTTTTGATATCTGAATTATGATAATAATTTAGTAGGCTATTGTACTTCCTTACTCCATCCTCTGCTGAATTGACAGTTTTAAAGATTTGGTTTAACTTTCCATTTAGAATCTATATTGCCACTTAGGTAATTCCATTAGTTGTATTTTTTACAGAAACCTTTCCCTCCAAAAATCCAAGGTTGACGATTCAATTCGTTTTGAAACAACTCACAACTTAAATTCACAATTAATAATTAATTTATCACGCTACAGAAAACTAGCAAAACTGTAAAGCTTTAAATATTACTGTAACGATACTCCATATTATTCCCAAGTTAATTCGTATTTGGCTTGGCATTTGAACGTCTAAAACGCTCTCAGTTACCTTATTCGTAAGTTATACCCGGTCGTGTTACAATGGTTACCAACCCACTATGGAATTGCAGCATGGGCGTAACCAGCACGGGACAGCTGCCCCCTCCCCTCTAGAATTGAAAAAAAAAATATTAATTTAAGCAAAAACATATTTTTTTCAAGAAAATACTAATTCTAATAACTAATAAAGAATGCGACAATAGTATATAATTTTATATGAGGAGAAGATTGTTGGGGGTTCGGTCAGAGGATAACACAAATAAGTTTAAAAACTTATTTACTAGTGCCAACGACAAAAAGCAAGATAACGACCAATGAATACAACAATAAAAAGAAAACATATAAACAGAATGATACAAATAAATAATATATAAGAAGATGGTCAGGGTTACGGTCAAAAGAGAAACAAAAATAGTTTTTTTATATAATATTTATCCTAGCTTAAATTGTCTTATTGTATCTTATTGTTGTAATATTCTCAATTTTTTTTTATTTTACGTACTCAAGACGTGCCTCTGGACGCAGACCACCTCTCGCGTTTCCGTATTCTTTGTAAATAAAACTAAAATTATGACTTAATTAATTAATCCACCAACGACAAATGGTGAAGAAAAGCTACTCTATTTGGCTCCCAGGATTGAAATATACAATTGTTCCAAGTAATCTGGCACAAGAAAGAAAAAAAAGTTAATAAAACACATCTGTTTTATATTAAGTAAAAACAGTTAAGTAAAGTTCCGTTTAAATATGTCGTAAAAATCCCTATATAGCATACATTGATGCCGAAGACCAGGTAGTATAATGTATATTATAATTATATAAAATAGGTGACGTAATATATAGATTATATCTCTTTATATAAAAGTCGCGTGTGGTCTGGAATTGATTGCTTGTACCCTACTCCTTAGTTGCTGCTCTGAAAATATTTAAGATTTCGCTTTTTCTATTTTTATCTGTCTATTTTCTCCCATACGCCCCAAGACATTTAAAAAGTTCAATGAATTCCCTTATATACGGGTAATTATTGAATCTAACTGCTATTTATCAAGTCATCATTTTGTGTTATTTTTTTAGTAAATTAGAGGTAACCTAAAACTGATTAGTGACGAGAAGATAGTTGATCCTAGATAATATATATGAGGAGAAGATGGTTGGGGGTGCGGTTAGTAAATAACACATTGAAACAACTTATTTAATAATGCCAACGTTTCGGCCAGAGTTTCTAGCCATCATCAGGGCTAAGAACAAAGAGAAAGATAATAACCAATGAATACAAAAAAATAATATAAAAAGAGAAAATTTAAACAGAATGATACAAGTAAATAATACAGAATTAAAATTAATAAAAATAAAGTGATGGAAGATGTGGAAAATGATAAATGTATATATAGGTAATTATAATATGATCGAGAGAATAAAAAAATTAAAGTTATATAATGCAAAGAAAAAAATAAAGTGATGGAAAGTAAATGTATGTAACTAATGAAATATGTAATTATAATACTAGAATAAAGAAACAAAATATAAGTTTGAGTTAGCCAAAAGAAATGAATAGAAAACATGACAATAATAATATGTAGTGAATATAACTAATAACGTAGGTAAGGAAAAATAAGAAGTGAGTAGAGAAAGAGAAGGGGGTAAAAAAAAGATAAGATAATTTATAATAATTACGTTTTTCTACTGATATATTTAATTACCTTTACATACATTTTATTTTCCACATCTTTCATCACTTTATTTTTATTAATTTCCATTCTGTATTATTTACTTGTATAATTCTGTTTATATGTTCTCTCTTTTTTTTTTTTGTTCTTATCCCTGATGAAGGCTAAAAACTCCGGCCGAAACTTTGGCATTATTAAATATGTTCTAATAAAAACCATATGTCATATCATAAAACATAAGATGACTAACATTTCGGATAATAAGTAAAAAGAAAAAAAAATTAAAAATCAAATACAATTAAACTAAAAATAATAAATGAAACATATTTACATATTTATAAGTATGATCGAAATTCTGAAACATAAAATACAGAGAATATATAAACCTTATTTGAAACTTTCAATTGTTATTCTTCCGGAATTGGGTGGACAGAAGGTAGTCGGAGATACGTGATTTGAAAATTGGAAGGGAATTAGTACTATGAATATAGGAGGGAATAGAATTCCATAGGGGAGAGGAACGGATAAGGAAAGACCTATCAAAGGCTGCGGTTTGATGGGCAGTTACAGTTGAAGGCCGTGAGCGGGTATTGCGGGAATGCACTGAGGACTTAAATTGAAGGATATCTGAGAAGTACGATGAACGTCAGGATTGGATAACTTGATAGAGAAAGGAAGCATTTACTTTATTTTAAATTATAAATTATAAACTTTAAGGATTATTCACAATTTTACACATTTTGGGCATGTACTGCACAATTTTACTCATTTTGGGCCTTTTAATGCACATTTTTCGGTATTACTGCACGAAAACCCGTTGGAAGAAACGTGTAGTACGGATTTAGGCGAAAAATAGAAATATTGGTGTTTGAAAAGGATATTTTTTACGTTTCTGAATAACTCTAAAAAGTTCTAGAAAAAAATAATGACCCTACCAAATATGTACATTTTTTTTCTCATAGATTCATGATGACAGTCACATCTGTCACACATGTGGGGCCTCCTGATCCATGGCACTATTTATAGTTTTATGGCACCGGTTCGGAACGACACCCACACATCTGCTTCTGCAGCTGAAGAGACGGAAGTTGTTTTTCAACAGACTTATTTTGAACTTCCGAAGACCATTTCCATCTTCCCGTTTATCCACACTCTTCGTGTTTCCTGTGACTTAGTCATTGTGAATCGTTCCCCTTTCAAGTCGGGCTAGATTATCTGGAGACCAGTTGGTGAGTGAGTTAACAAAATAACTAAACGCTCTTAAACAAAGAAAACGAAATTATTTATTATTGTTATATACAGTGCCATATTTACACAAAGGGCCCGGGTTTCCACAATGCTTCTATCTCCAATGATTGATGGTATTACTATCAAGCAGTGACCAATTTTGGACATTTTTTTAACTGATAAAACTGCCTATTTAGTGTTTACATTCGCGGTGTGTGCTTTTATAGGTTGCGGTACCATTTATATAGTGAGAAAAAATAGTGGTCAACCCGTGTCATGGTTACCCCCATGGGGCCGCTGAGCCCCCATACTCCTGTATTCAATAAATTAAGACCAATCAAGAATGGAATAAGAAGTACGATAACGACAAGTTAGATTGAGCAGGTATTGATTAAAACTGACATACTTAAATAAATAGACTTTTAAGAAGAAATTAATAATCTTCCTAATCAAAAATCAAAAGTACCTCAAATAAATGTTTAATTTTAGTTAGTTTTTAATTATTAAATCGATTAATAATTTTAAATAGAGTATTGTTCAAAATTAAAAATTGTTAATAAAGGGTGAAAATAGTATAAAATTTCTAATCTGGAGGGTCTCTATATCTTAAAGTGCTCAAAGCCCCCACAAGGTTTAAGACTCCTGATTCCATAGTTGTAACTTTTTAAAAAAAAGTTTATCAGGCCTATAAAAAAATAAATGTGAAGGTATTTGAATTAGAACGTTAAGAACAACTAAGACAATGCGTGGGTGGCTTTATCCTAATTTATAACTTCCCCTTCATTCTAATTCGTATGAATCCAAATGATTTATTCAATTCTTGATGTTTTCACCCAAAATTCATTAATCAATCTCTGGAATAAAAACTTTTACAGCACTATTGAGTTCTTCGCCTTTTTAAAAATGATTCCAGAAGTAGCTAAAAGGGTTGTTGTTTGAATTGGTTTCTTGATTAATTAAAATATCAGTTATTGAAGCTAAAAGCAATTTTATAGAAGACTTAACTCCCCTAATCAAATTATCTAGTCATCTATTACTAAAATTTCACTTCAGTTGTGGTCGCCGTATTAAAATTATTATTATATTGAAATAAGGGATATTCTTATTTATAAAGAACCATATGGAGCTTTAAGTGAGAATCCATGCTCATTTAGAGATTCCAAGAATCGTTTTTATCTTACAAAACACATTAGGTACTTGGGATTAGATCTATTAATTTTTCTGATATTATTATTGCCTGTTTTAGATAATAAATGGCAATGGATTCAATTCTTTTCGTGGTTTAAGTAGTAGATAAGGCATAGTACGGTTTTGTGCTAATTTACATTGCTTCTTAGCCTTTCCTTGCTTGAACGTAGTTCCAGATCCAAATACCTCTCCGCCTATGCTTTTTCAAAAGGGCTTTACAGAGGAATCATTGTGTCAGAATTCTCAGTAAGAACATTGTAAGACTATTGTCCATTCAATTGAACTGTTTATAATCAATTCAAGTCCACCAATGACAGTAATGAAATAATCTTTAAGCAATACAAGGACGTGTTTGGAGCATCAAGTAATGCAAAGCAGTATCTATTCAACGTCTGTGCTAGGGCTTTAGTATGTCATCAAGGCGATGGCAGCCTTTTTTGCTTACTAATTATTTAATATAAATTTAATTTAAACTCAGTTAAAATAAACTAATTCAAATAATTATTCTAATCATTATCAAATCCTGATTGATTCTTGGCCCCGAGGATTTTAATAATGATTTTTCATAGTTTTATTTAGATATGAGCGCCAAAAGTTTAACAACTGTAGCCAGGCTGAAATTCATAAAAATATATTTAAAAAAATTAAAATCTGTACCGCTACAACCCATGAAGGGGTTCAGTACTTTGTAGGGGGTACTGTCACTAGACCAACGGTTGTGCAAGGAGATGATTTAGCCAGAATCGCGCTCGACCGCTAGATTTTTACTCTATGAAGGTATCACTCCAATCTATAAGGCTGGGTGTTTCATAATGAAAGGTAATAGTATTAGTTCATACTACAAGTGTAGAAACTAGTATGGAAATAATACTAATACTTATTTTTTTCATGGTAGGGATGACTATTAGTTACAGGAATTAAAAAATACTAAAGTACAAGTTACTATTGTACAAGTCTTAGTAATTGAATTAATATAAATCTACAGGCCTAATAGTATTAGTTTGTACTTTATTATGAAACGGTCCAGGAGGGCTCCAGAACCCACAGGGTTGACTTAGCACAGTTTTTTCCTTTTTTCCAAATATGAAGTCGACTCTCAAAATATTTTTCTCGATTTTTCCAATCCCTTATAGTCTTTACTCTTATTGATAACTCTATAAATCTGATATTTCAAAATTAAAACCACGATTTTAAAAATTCCCATTGTTTAACGAGCCGTGAAATCCCTCCATAAGTATAAATATTTATTCCACCACCATGCCCTATATACCTGAGAGACTAGATTCACGTCCTCATTTGAAGGGCTCCTTTGTAACTCTCTCATCAGTCCTAATAGTACTAGAGTCGAAGAGGAGGAAAAAGGCAGTTATCTCACCCCAATTTTTGATTACTTTAATGAAAACTATGTATAATCACTAGTCAAAATTGATGAGTCTGCCAAGTATAGGTAGGGGGGATAAAAAATGGCGGCTGTTTCAAAACCTTAAAAAAACATTAATTTTTCATTCGGAGCTTTATATCTTAAAAACTACCAACAACACTAGAAAATTTTTAAAATAACCATAATTTAAAAAAGAGTAAATTTGCTGAAATATTAGCCCTAAAAGAGCTATTTACGTCCAATAGTTCTCGAGATATAGCTTTTTAAAAAGCAAAATTTCTTAAAAATCTTCTGAAATATTAGTAGTTAGCTAATTTATTTTGAGAAATCTATATCTCAAGAACTATGGGGCGTACATATGTCTATTAGAACTCAAATTAAAGCTAGTTTAATGGACCATAAATACGTTTATGTCCTTTACCTTCATAGGAATAGTAGTTTTCATGATATTTGCTAAAATATATTGATTTATAGTTGTTCGGACAATAAGTTTGATATATGAAAAACTTCATTTCAGAAACCATTGGAGGACAGATGTTTGCCAGCGCTCAAATTAAAGCTAGTTAAATTTACTACAAAATAGCTTATTATGTTTATTTTTGTAGGAGTAGTAGTTTTTATGATATTTGACAAAATAAACTCACAAAATGTCAATTTATAGTTGTTCGTATAAAATGTTGGATTTTCGAAAAAATATATCTCTAGATCTATAAGACGCACATATGTCTGCCAAAGCTCAAAATAAAGGAAATTTAACTTACTATAAAGTAGTTTATGACAATTATCTTCGTAGGGGTAAAAGTTTTTATGATATTCACATATGAATATAAATTTGGCAAATGAAAATTTGTCCGAACAACTATAAATCAATTTATTTTAGCAAATTTCATGTAAACTATTACTCCTTCGAAGATAAACATCATAAAATACTTTATAGCTCATTAAACTAGCTTTAATTTGAGTGCTAATAGACATCTGTACGTCAAATGGTTTTTGAGATATAGATTTCTCAAAATAAATTCACTAACTATTGATCTTTCAGTACGTTACATACAACATTTTTATGAAATGTTGCTTTTTAAAAAGCTATATCTCGAAAACTATTTATCGTAAATAACTCTATTAGGGCTCATATTTTAGATTGACTGCAGAGAAAAAACGGAAGGTTCTCAGGGCTCTATGTAATATTATATTTCACATTTGTTAATTTATATTTTAATACATTCATGTTTTTAACATAAAAATCATTATTATTGAATTCATTTTGTGACCAATTAAAAATTTTGATAGTCCTGCTGTTGGTTCATTTACATTTTTAATTATTGGTCGAAGGTAGTTGGTGGAATTAAGCAATGAATTCTAGGTAGTGTAAAGTGCGCAACTATTAATTTATTTCTATTAAATTTACCAATTTAACAAATTTGTGAAATTTCTTCAGATATTTATTGATTTTATCAATGGATATGAATAATGAGTATATGTTTTTATACTTTATCTAGTCTGGAAAAAACTACAGACTTTTAGATAAAAAAAAAAACCTACAATATTTTTATATTGTTGAAAACCTGGATTGTGTTTCATATTGTTAAACTAATTACCCTCAATGGATGTTGCAGTAAAATATAAAAGCAATTTCTGATTACAAAATTTATTGGATTGGAACACCTACCATATGTGTTATTATTTAAATATTCATTGAATTATTAATATTTTTTAAAATAAAACTACAATTTTTTTCTTTTCATCTGTTTTATGACTATAATATTTCGTCTTTTTATTTAATAATCTTTAATATTTAAATAATCAGTATGTGGCAATGTTACCTGAAACAACTACTTCTAAATTTTAATTTATATTCAATATTTGAGTATTGGAATTTGTTGAATGACAAAAGAGATAGATGGGTAATTTTATAGTTAATTAAATTATTGTAATATTTGTATGTATAAATAATGTGTATGTTAGCAGAGATATGTATATAATGTAATACAATTTTTTTTCTAAAGACGAAGATGCAATCTAAGACATGAATGAAGTCAGTATGGAAGTCGCTAAAAACTTCAGTGCTATTTCCTAATTTATTTCAATTGGTATTAATTTGTATTGCCTTCCTTAATTGGCATGACAATTTTGAAAATTTTGGTTCAGCCAATTTCAAAGCTTGATCGAAATTTTTTCAGAAATCAAAGTTTTTTTTTGTTTTCTTTAATGAAATTCCTTTTCATCTCAAAGTTTACGCGTGTTTGGATTAATTCGATTTTAGTAGTATACCGTTTCCACAGGTTACAATAATTTTGTAATAATAAACAAAAAAATTATCACTAGCCGATGTTTTATTACGAAAACAAATTTTTAGAAAAGATTCACAAAATCGATGAAGTGAATACGAACAGTAAGACGTGTACTGAGCAAGAGCGAATCAAAATATTTTAATTATAGGGTAAAAAATAAATAAATAAATAATTGATACAATGATGAAATAAGAAATATTTAATTCAACTTCCTAAAGTTTTGTAGCTAAGGCCCATGAAGATAAATTGGGTGTTGGCGAAATGGTTTAGATTTAATAAGAAGTAATGTACTTGAAAAGAATAGGTTGTATTCACATGGAATTAAAAATCAAATTTTACTGAAACTCGTAATAAATATTTAAAACATTTTTACGTCAATGAAAAAAAAGTTGTGGCGTCAACCTCTGGGGAGCTAGCACATCTTATAAATAGATCAACTGGAAATTCCAAGTGCGTTCAATATCCTATATCCAGATTTCTTGCTCCCAACATGATTTTTAGATTTATGAATTCTATTTTATGAATTATTTTTTAAATTTTAATAAAAAACAATATAAAACGAGTATTGTTAGATAATGTTTTTTTTGTATTAAAAAATTAATATAATTTAAAATGATACTAAAACAATAAACGGAACATTTTATTTAACCACATGTAGAATACTAGAATTTTGAGTACTGTCGTTGGAATATTTTTTTATTTCGTATAAATTAATGATTTCGCGAACTACCAGCCTTTTAATTTATGATTTATATTTGAAATAAAATATGGTCAATTGCATAAGCGAAAGAAGGAAAACATTGAAACGGCATTAAATTTTCGTTGAGCTTAAATTCGAAATTTTTCATGATATCAAAACTTCGCCTAACTATATATTTCATACACAGGTAAGTGAAAGTAAAAAAAATTCAAATGCATTGTAACAGAAAACAATTTTCTGCCCAGCTTGATTCGAACCTGGACCCTTGGAGTTGGTAGCATTGTGCCTTACCACGGAGCAACCGCGCACCCTTAAATTTACTTTTTCATTTTTAACAAAAGATTAACAAAAGAACTTTTACTAACCACTTTTCTTACTAATGAATGAATTCTGCAAATGAAAATAGTAGTAAGAAAAGTGGTTAATAAAAGTTTTAAATTTGGGAAGGAATTTTATAGAAAGAATTTATGGGACAAAGGCAATTAGCCGGCATTTAAACAATTTTAAAGGAAAAAATGAAAACAAAACAAGGAATCCTTGAAAATGACCTAAGTGGTCGAAACGTCGGAAGTTTAAAAAGAATAAAGTTGAGAGAAAAAGGATCAAAATTGTTTTAAAGAAACTAAACCACTCTCAAACAAGTATATTAATAAAAAATAAATCTAATATAAAGTAATTTAGGGGAAGATTTTTTTTAATTTGACATTTAAGCCTTATCAAACTGTTTTAATGAAGATAGGATTGTTTCTTTTTTGGCCTAAAAAAAAACGTAGCTGTGTCTTTTCGTTGAAAGCATATATTCGAGATTTTATATGAACTATATATTTCATACACAGGTTAAATGGAACTTAAAAAATAAATTTTAAATATTTCAAATGGACAATTTTTAATCTTGTTATATCTCAATATGCAAGTTTTTATTCAATTAAAAAATACACGATTTCATTATTGATAACGTTACAGAGACAAAAATTTAAAAAAAATTTCATGGGTTAAAGAAAAAATTACTGACCCTTACTAAACTAAACAAGCATGTAACTAGTCAACCACTCACCATTTCTCGAAAACACACACACACATTATATATATACACCCCCCCCCTCAATACACTTATCTCTATTCGGATAGTCTTTGTTACTGTTACTTATTTGTACTATCTCTGGTTTTCATTTTTTTTTATCTTAATGTTTTTTTTATTCCATGGCTGGATTGGTTAAAAATTGACTGAATAAGTATTTACTGATGTTTGAGATACTTGATGTTGTGTCTTCCAATAAAAATCTTACCTGTAGTTTTCACTCTTTTTTTTATTTACTATCTCATCAAGTGTTTGTATCATTTTTTCAAAACTAATTCGTTAATATTTTGATTTCTTTCTCTTTCTCTTATACAATTAACCATAATTTATTTAAAAGATAAATTAGAAATTAAATGTCTGGAATATATGACTATTTAATAATAAACCATTCACTGATCTGTCTAATAAAACCAATCAATATCTGCAGAATTCGGTTACATTTGTGAATTGAATAAAAATAAATTGATATCTACGCTTTTTATACTAACTAAAATTAATTTACTAATAAAATTAGATAATTCTAACCACAGCCTTCGACCAATAATTACACCTAAATGAACCAATAGCACCACAATCATAATTCCTTATTCGGTCTCTGACGATAATATGTATTAAATAATGATTTTGATGTAAACAGTCGGATCAGACTGATAAAATCAAGAAATGTCTGCTGAAATATTTACAAATGGTTATAAATGGTTACATTTGTGAATTCAATAAAAATAAGTTGATAGCTACACATAGCAATTAATTGCATAAAGGAAAGTTATAATAGAAAGAGAAAGAAAGCAAAAATAGAAACGGAAAATTAATGCCGTTTCTTATTTTTCCTTCTTACGCTTTCTATTATATCATTCTCTTGTATAATTAACCATAATTTATTTCAAAGATGATTCAGAAATTATAAGCCTGAAGGTTCCCGAAATATTTAAGATGTACAAAATAAAAAATCTTCGAATGACGTTGTTTTATAGTTTTGAAAAAATTACCCCTACACTTAATGAGTTAAAAACTAAACCTAAAACTTAAAAAAAAAAAATATTTTACGTCAAAACTGAGTATTTCATAATCATCATTTCTCATATTTATATTTTTGAATATATCACTTAACACATCCACGTTTTTAACACCCAAATCAGTAATATAATTTATTTGTGACCCATTAAGAAATATTTTGTACACCAATTTATCTCTTCAATGACTTTTCTTTTATTTAATGTTGTCTTTTTTTTTTTTATTTCTTTCAAAATTCTTACTGACGTTTTTAAATTTGTGAATTATTATTTTACGTAAAATCTCAATACTTTATGTTCATCCCTTGCATTCACAATTTTGAATATATATATTAATTCAGACATGTTTTTAACATCCAAATCATTATTTAATTCATTTTGTGACGGAATAGGAAATTATAATAGCGGTGCTATTGGTTCATTTAGATGTAATTATTGGTCGAAGGTTGTTATTAGAATAATCCAATTTTATTAGTAAATGAATTTCAGGTAGCGTAAAATGTGTAGATATCAATTTATTTTTATTAAATTCACAAATGTAAACAATTTTTGCAGACATTGATTGGTTTTTACTAGACAGACCAATTTATTAATTAAATTATTTATGAATAGTTTATTATTAAATAGTCATATCTTTCAGGCTTATAATTTATGATTTATGGTTTAGATAAATTACGGTTAATTGTATAAGAGAAAGAAGGAAAAAATAACACAAATACTTGATAATATATAGAAAAAAAAATAGAGTAAAAATCAAGTTAAGATTTTATTGGAAGATGCCAACATATAACATCGAGTATCTCAAACGTCTATAAATATGTACTCAGCCAATTTTTAATCAATCCAGCCTTGGAATAAAAAAAAACATAAGATAAACAAATGAAAACCAGAGATAGTACATCCCACACTAACAGTAAGAAAAACTACCCAAATAGATATAAGTGTATTTGGGGGTGCATATAATGTGTGTGTGTTCTCTAGAAATGGTGAATGGTTAACTAGTTATATGCTTGTTCAGTTCAGTAATTGATTTTTTCTATAACCGATGATTTTTTTTTTGTCTCTGTAACGTTATCAATAATGAAATTGTGTATTTTCTAATTGAATAAAAACTTGCATATTGAGATATAACAAGATTTATAAGTGTCCATTTGAAATATTTAAAATTTATTTTTTAAGTTCCCTTTAACCTGTGTATGAAATATATAGTTCATATAAAATCTGGAATACAAGCTTTCAACGAAAAGACACGGTTAAGTTTTGTTTTTTTTAGTCCAAAAAAGCCGGTTTAATTTTTAAAAAATCTTCCTCTAAATTACTTTAAATTGTTTTTGTAATAATTATCATTTGCCAATTGTTAGTAATAAGATAGAATGAATACATATAAAATAATATAATAATTAAGTTAAAGAGAATACAAATATTTTCATGTTTCCATTGCCAGTTTTCATAGCCCTGACTATTGTCAAATTTTAACTCATCTCAATATGAAACATATAGTTAGGGAAACTATTTACAATCTGATTAACAAAGAAATTTAAATAAACGAAGAAACCTAGGAATAAAGAAAAAACATGGAATATTTTTTAATATTAATGCTCCTATAACATGTTCTGGGAGCGAGGTAGCACCGTAGTAAGGTACGGTTTATGTTATGTTACTAACTTCCGAGGATATGGGTTAGAATCCAGCTGGGCAGAAAATTGCTTTCTGTTACAATGCAGCAGTGAGTCAATCCTGTGGTTTCTGGAGCCCTCCTGTGGTCCACCCAGCGTTATAAATTTACCCTTGAGTATAAATCTGGCGGTCGAGCGTGATTCCAAATCCCCTTCTTGTACAACCTTTGGTCTAGTACTCCCTTACAAAGAACTGAACCCCTGACCCTTCATGGGTTGTAGGAGTACAGATATTAATTTTTTAAAAGTAAATTTAAATAACCAACGAGGAAATCTCTGAAAATATCAAAAGTACTTTATAAATATTTCTCTTTTAAACGACATGGCCTTAATGAGTTTGTCCCCAGAGCCGGTTACACAGAGGCCGTTGTATACGATCGCATTAAGATGCAGACAAATCACTCTTGACTCATGCCTTGCCTAATTCGTCCTGTGCGCTAACAGAAGGCTTTTATTGAGCTAATTCCACCTAATGTATTTATTGATGAGATACGTGAGCGATTCTCAGATAACAATGGTAACTTTCAGATCCCAATTTAATTTTTTTTTTTTTATAAATCATATACAAATTTAGGTTAGGTCTAAACTATTAATACTATTAAGCAAAATGTAAATGCACCACCTACCCATTAAATTTTAATTCGAAAATTTCGCAACCATAACAATGAGTTCCTTTGACTGTGAAGCTTTGAACAAAATATAATTTGAAATTTTCGTAACCATTACATTGAGAACAGATCGCCATAGAATGTGACTATATCATTAGTTGACGGAAATATTTTAATAAAAAAAAATTAAAGAAAAATTGTCCACAACAAATCATAATTCACCGGATGGTTTGAACAAAGAAAATAGGTCATCTCTACAGAACTATTTTTCCTTAAAACTCTAAGTCACCTGTAGCATAATATTAGAGTCCCTCCATTCATATGTTCCTAAGGTTCAAAAAATAAAAATAAAATCGATTCTAAGATCGCACGCTATCATTATATGTTCTCGGAGGTGCAGAAAATGAAAATGCTATCAAATTCAAGATCGCGCACTAGCATGTCGCTTTAAAATTTTTTCGTCACTAAGGTTTATTAAAATGAAGACGGATATTACACATACTGGAAATTTCAGTTCCGTACGACTCATCGTTTTTGAGCTGGGCTGTTCACATACACACGCAACCTTTTTGCGTGAATTGGTTACTTGGACTCAAAGAATTTTCCACGATCTGAATACTTCCCCTTACTATATATTCCAAATATAGATTAGTGAAATTAAAAATGTAGGTTTTTGAACATCTGTATCTCAGGAACTAATGAACGTAATAGTACAAGAGCCGGGGAGAAAAAAGGCAGTTATTTCACCCCAATTTTTTATTACTTTAATGGAAACTATGTATAATTACTAGTAAAAACTGATGAGTCTGCCAAGTGTATGTTGGGTAGGAGGAATAAAAACTGGCGGCTGTTTCGAAACCTTAAAAAACATTAATTTTTCATCTAAGCTCTTATCTTAAAAACTACCAACAACACTAGAAAATCTAAAAGAAAAGTATTTAAAAGAGAGTAAATTTCCTGAAATATAAGTCCTAATAGAGCTATTTACGTCCAATAGTTCTCGAGATATAGTTTTTTAAAAAGCAACATTTCTTAAAAATGTACTGAAAGATTAGTAGTTAGTTAATTTATTTTGAGAAATCTATATCTCAAGAACTATGTGATGTATAGATGTCTATTAGCACTCAAATTAAAGTTATTTTAACGCACTATAAAGTTGTTCGGACGATAAGTTTGATATATGAAAAGCATAAGACGTACAGATGTTCACTAGCACTCAAATTAAAGCTAGTTAAATTGACTATAAAATAGTTCATTACGTTTATCTTTGTAGGACTAGTAGTTTTTATGATATTTGGCAAATAAATTCAGAAACTGTTAATTTCTATTTGTTCGTATAAAATGTTTTATTTTAGAAAAAATATATTTCTTGACCCATAAGACGCACATTTGTCTACTAGCACACAAATGTAGCTTCGTAGAGATAGTAGTTTTTATGATATTCCCATATCAATATAAATTTGTCCTAACAACTATAAATCAATTTATTTTAGCAAATATCATGAAAATTACGACTCCTACGAAGATAAACGTCATATACTACTTTATAGTGCATTAAACTAGCTTTAATTTGAGTGCTAACAGACATCTGTATGTCAAATGTTTAATGAGATATAGATTTTTTAAATTAAATTCACTAGCTACTGATCTTTCAGTACGTTTTGTACAACATTTTTATGAAATGTTGCTTTTTAAAAAGCTATATCTCAAGAACTATTAAACGTAAATAGCTCTATTAGGGCTTAAATTTTAGAAAATTTACTCTACTTTAAATGATGTTCTCTTAGATTTTCTAGTGTTGTTGGCAGTTTTAAAGCTATGAAGCTCCGAATGAAAAATTAATTATTTTTAACGTTTTGAAACAGCCGCCATTTTTTATTCGCAACGTATACTTAGCAGACTCATCAATTTTGGGGTGAAATAACTGCCTTTTTTTTCCTCTTGGGCTCTTGTACTATTAAGAGCTCAAGGCTAAGCTCTGAGGGCTAATTAATTAATACTACTTTGAAAAAGGTTTTTGTAATTTTTATCATGCGGTAGATTTATTCTTATATTTTAAAATTAATAACATAATATTTTCAGCAAGCATGTAACAGGTATAGATGAAAACAACTGTATATGTATTATATATTATCCGACGTTCCACAATGTTGATTACCATTACAAATGTATGGAATACCTTAATGTGTCGACCAGATTATGGAGATGTGGGTGGCAACCTTTACATCAATCAGACTAGCCTTCGACTGACAGCAACCTTATATGAATACCTTTCAAAGGCTAACATCATTAAAATTAGCATTTCGGTTCTCTGCATCCTGTAGGATATTAAACTTCTTTTTTTTCTGAGCATGCATTTCATGTACCAGTGTGTCGAAGTACTAGCCAACACATCACACCCATAGTTTACCGCTCTTGAGGGCAAACGTTAATTCCACCGGGAGAGTTGTCGAAGTTGAGAATAAAAGTTACTAAATAGACAAGATGATTTAACTTGTGTTAGTTGTTCGATGTTTGGAAATTTCAATTAATCAACAAAATTTTTGTTCTTATAAAAAAAATCACCCAAAACATCTGTTTCTAGTCGTCTTCTTATAAATTTAATTTTTAAGGGAAAATATTGTGATAGTGCAAAATTTTTATCTCGAATTTTCGACGAAAATACACTTTTTGAGGTCTTCTGGATCGAAATAATCAAGTCTTGCACAATGGTGTTTGTGTGTGTTTTTTTTTCACTTTATGAGGGTTGGTGGAAATTTTCAAAAGGCACGAATAGGTCGATACCTATTGGTGTATGGGTGTATTATTTCCTCTCTACTGAACTGTGTGTGTGTTTTACAGACTATCTCAAAAACGAAAGGTCTTATGAAACTGAAATTAAATGTTCAAAGCTGCATACCTTTTTCGAAAAAAATCGACTGGCCAAAAGTATACTTATACTTTAATATTAAAGAAATTCATTACTTTATGTAAATTTTTCAATATTCTTGTGAGATGTTAGATTTTGTTTCATACCAAGATATTAGTTCATTTTTACAGCAAAAATTAAAAAAAAATAATCCTCTAAAGAGGTCTTATTTTTTCTTAAATTTACTTGATACTGCTCTAACCTAAAAGAATTTAATTATGCTCCTGAAAACTGGATGTCTTATTTTTACTCTTTGTCATCTAGTATGTGTGTACTTTACAGATTATCTAAAAAACGAAAGGTCGTATGAAACTGAAATTAGATGTTTAAGGCTGCATACCTTTTTCGAAAAAAGTCGACTGGCCAAAAGTACCTCATGGAATCGATTTTAACATTTTATTAATAACTCATTGCAATAAAACTCGGTATGTCAATGTATCAAAAGATCTTTAATATCAGCAAGATTTTTGCCTCATTTAAATACTTTAATAGGGTTTAAATGCCGAATTTTTAATAAATCTTCCTCTAAATTGCCTTTGATTTTATTTATTTGAAATGATTAACAATAACTTATTGTTAACAGTTATAAAAAATGTATAAATATGAACTATGAAAAAAATCCACTGTGAGGACATAACATTGGAACTGCTTCCCTTTGAAAATTCTTAATTACTCTTGCTATTTCCTAATTTTTCTTACCCAATCCCATCCACAAATCCTCAACTCCATATACTAAACGACCTTAATTATACTTACAACAATTATTTGCTGATAGTGACAATTATTTATTTATGCTTGATCAAAATTCTGAAACACTCGTTTGTTAATACAGCCAGGCGAATGTTCATTTACATATCCAGCCTTCGAAATAGTTTAATTTTTTATGTTTAATTGTATAGTATATATTCTTAAAAAAAAAAAATGTTTTCACATTATAAAACCTTTCTAAACATCTTAGTTTTTTTTTCTTATTCTCTTTTCTCGTCTTTCTTTTACCCCCTTCTCCTTCTCTATTCTCTTCTTATTTCTCCTTACCCACGTTATTAGTTATATTCACCACATATTATTGTCATGGCTTCTATTCACTTCTTTTGTCTAACTCAACCTTATATTTTGTTTCTTTATTTTAGTATTATACTTACATATATTTCATCAGTTACATATATTTTCTTTTATTTATTAATATATATTTTTTTT
>NW_027114054.1:148701-171158 GCF_000696795.3 Halyomorpha halys
TTCCATAACTTTAAGTTTTAATTATTATTAAATTAATATATTCATATTTCTTCGTTTCTTGGCATTATATAATTTTAAAATTGTATTTCCTTGATTATGTTATTCTACTTACATATTTAATTAAACTTTTTATTTTCCACTTTGTTCATCACTTAGTTTTACTAATTTTCATTCTGTATAATTATATACTTGTGTCATTCTGTTTATATTTTCTCTTTTTATTTATTTATTTTTTTGTATTCATTGGTTGTTATCTTGCTCTTTATTCTTAGCCCTGATGAAGTCTAGAAACTCTGGCCGAAATGTTGGCACGATTAAATAAGTTCATCATTAATCGTATGATTTAATTACAATTAAGTTCTACTTATCTCAGATACTTAAGTTCTATTTCTCAGAAATCACAAATAATAATGTATGATTATAGCAAATTTTCCTGAAAGCCAAAAAATTATTATAAATAATGAGAAATCAACATTTGATCTTTTCAAAAAAACACATCTATCGTATAGGTATCGCAGACTCACTGACTTTCCCCCTATGCAACATGGATGGAAACCAATTATGAACTCCTCCATAGTGGATTTATCAAGTTTCAATTGAGTACTCGGTAAACTACTATACGTCTTCCAGAATATTTACCTAGAAAATTTTGATTTCTCATTATTTAATTTTTATTTTATACCAGATCGGCCTGGTGGGCCTTACATGGTTGATATAACCGTTATATTATATATTTTTTTTTTAACAGTTGATTACGGGAGGGGGTACAAAAAACATCCCTAACTATATACAATGTTATTATTAAGAGAAAAAAAATAATACAATAAATAGATAAGAATAATGCTCCTTAATAAAAGAGGAAAGTAAAATTAATAACAAACAATAATTATATTGGTACACTTAAATAAAACAAACAATTACCCTCTAATAATAAAAAGAAACAAGTTAATTTGAAAAAGGGACGACAGAAGAAAAGAGAAAACAAAAAAATGAATAATAATAATAAGTAAAATAGAGCTAGTGTGACTATGAATTAGTTTTATATTTATTAAAATTTATAACAGAATGTCCTGCAACAGTCTGGGCTTCAGTCTTCGGGTTGAGGTTGGGTTTCCCAGGCTGTAGGTCTCTCATTATTTAGGAAATAAAAGTTGGATTTTTTGTAAAACTGTATCTTAAAAATTATTTGACACAAAGATGTCGAGTTAGTTAAATGAAGCATGAAGTAACTTATAATGATTATCTTCGTAAGTGTAGCAGGGACTTTAATGCCACATTTATTTACTAATTATAATATATTTAATTTATAATTAATTCATGATTTATATGATTACAAACTAATTATGTATAATAGTTTGAGCAATCAATAAATATTAGATCTTAAGTTATTTAAAATGCTATTGTCATGCATGCGGCAAGGCCAAGCAATTAGTTCTTCTTACATCATCTACACTAGTAAAGGTTTACGTAATGAACCACTATAACTGCAATAAACAATGACTTTATTAGAAAAAAAAAGTTACAAAATCAAAAACGCTATACTTTAAAAAATTTATTAAAACGCACAAAATCTAAAATATCTTTATTTACACACATATGTAATATATAAATATAGAGTTCACATTTTTAAATTACCATTTCAACACTTGGTACTATAGACGGTTCTTTGAAGGAGGGTGGCGAATTCAGGGTGAAATTTTCCGAAATGATATTTGGAAAAATCTTTGTACAACAGAGAGTGATTCGTCAGCTCTTGTTTTTCGAAAAAAATTGAAGGCAACCATAGATGGAAGATAGAAGTATGTACAGCTGGTACATAATGCAAAATATGGAATACTTCAGCATTGTGTATATGTTTGAGTCGAGCCAAATTTTGAGAGGATGAGAGCACCCCTGAAACAGATATTTAATTTTAATATTAAGAAAAAGCTATATAGATGATATAGATTTTTGCTTGGAACAGACCCTGAAAACGCAAACCACATACTAATGTCATGACCCAGTGAAAATCATATTTTTAATAATTGTAGAGGTGAGAGAGGTGAATTTGTATAGAGATTCTATACATGTACATGTAATACAACTGAATAGTATAACCACAAGAATTTTAAAAATACAAATCTTCCATGTATCTATGTTCTTTTTTTAAGTAGGTCAAGGTTTATTTTGGAGAGAAAATTGTCTATTAACCAGAACATTATGATGTTTTTTTTTTTTTTGCTTTTTTTTATAAATAGATAAAAAAGACTCAAACAGTAATTAAAATATTTAATGTGAGCCAAGGTTTCACTCAACTTTGCAGGGCTTAATCAGGGCTAAAAAGATACAAACAAATAAAATAAAGTAACAAAGTAAAAGAATAGATGACATGAAATTAAGGTAAACTAAAGTGTGGCGAAATATGAATAACCAAAATAAAAATAAGATATACAGTGAAAAGTATAAATAAAAAATAATTACGAAAAGATATTACACAATTGAAAACTGAAATAGTAACAAATAAAAAATATATATATACATATATACATAAAGTAAAAACAGCAACATTTTTTTTAACGATTTTTTGTATGACGCACTTTGTAAATATATTTAATTAACCTTACTAAAACAAATTTACATTTTCTTATCATTCAATTAGAAATTTTTCTAGCTCACAATTAATAACTGGAGAATGTGACCCTTGTAAAAAAAAATTGATAAATTATTTTGCTTCAGTAGCTATTCATGGAATTTACCATATCTTAATTCCTTTCATAACAGCTATAATTAACATTTCTCATCACATACCTCAGTAAAATTTTTCTTTTTTAATTATTTACTCATATTTATGGTTTTAATAACGTTTTGGAATTTTTATGAAATATCATCGATCGTTTGAATTACCTTCTACCGCTTATACTTACTGTTCTTTGTTCAATCAAGTGAAACATCTGTTCAAAACTATTACACACATAGGAGCTCAAATAAGAACTAAGGATTAAATACTGACTTTTTTTAAATTATTGTAATAAATATTTATGAGCAAAGGTGCCATGATGTTTTTTTTTTTATTTGTCTATTTTAAGTTATTTAGTTTATTTCGGCTAATAAGAGAAAATTCTATATAGCATAAATATAAAGATACAGTACCTCCTTATTGAACACTGAATCCAATACATACAATAAATGACAGACAAAAACAATTAATCAATCATTTTTAATTACACATTCATATATTTATTGTTGATTTCGATTGCTTAAAGAATAGAATATAGATTCAGAGGATGCCTTGTTAAAATAAGTAAGCATTCTAAAATTGTTCCTACCATTTTTCAAGACGGCATCTTTTCTTGTACCGTCTCACCTGGTTTCTCTCTCGATCTACCTCCATTGCTCAATTCTATTTTCGATTCCTTTCACTAAGAGTAAGATACCTGTTCCTAGAGGATATTTAAAGAAGATGAAATGTCTTTGGTCAGTTTTAACTCAACACTGACTTAGCCTTTCATTTGTAATCGTAGGAAAGTGTTTTAAAAAACGGCGAATGTATACTAAAGGATAAAAATATCTCATCTTCCGGAAGCTTGCTTGGAGTTAAAAATGTTTGAGTGTAGCTTATTGTTAGAGTAGGTTGTTTAACCAATCAATAGCTTTATTTGTAATATTTACAATAATTTTTAATAAAGATCGACGTTGTCATATACATATGTTCTAGAACCTACTGTGTATTATATAAGTGAAATTAGATATTACCTGATTAAGGGCATTAATAGTAAACAAATTAATTTTTTTTTTTATTATCAAGAAAATAAAATAATAATTTACATATTAGAAATACATAATACATATTAATTACACAGTGAATTTTAAAACATATACAAAAAATCTGAACTAATACTATCCAGAGATTTTAAGTAAAATTAATTTATGAAAAATATGGGATCAAATTATTGTTGATAATTATTATCAACCTTGATATGAATTGTAGTAATAAAATAAAGAGGAAATTTAACCGAAATATGGTTGTAATTAATAAATTAAATGCCTGACCTGTAGTGTAAGGAAGGTTACAAATATTGTGATAAATTATTATAGAGAAGGTTGACTGTAATAAAAAGTTTTAATTTTTAATTCAATGTGAACAATTGACTAATTAGATAATTAGACATAATCTAAGAATTACTTATTAACAAAATTATATGATTGCCTAATGTTTTAATGTCTTATAGGGTATTTTGTGGACTGATATTTATGACCTGAGCAGAATAGCCTGCATAAAGTTGTATTAAATGATATGGTTCTAAAATTGTATTATGATATAATAATTTATTAATAATATTGTTATTTGTTTAAAATTGTTAAAGATCACATGTATAATAAAAGCTGTTTATGATAGGTTGTCCTTGAGGATGTAAATTGGATAAAATTTACTTATTTAAACAAATAAAATAATAATTATTAGGTATGTTGAAAAAGCCCTTATATACAGAATAATAAGGCCATAAAATAAATTTTGGATAACGCGAAATTTTTAATGTTATGATCGATAAATAAAAAAAAAATAAGGTAAAGGAAGCTTTCACGCCTTTTTCCAATTTTTGCCTTCCCATTCATTCATTAATATTTTAATATTTTCTTTTGAAATATTAAGTGAAAACTAAAAACTTATACTTTATTATTAAAGAAATTTATTAATTTAAGTATTTTTTGCAATATTTTTGTGAGATGTAAGATTTTGTTTTATAACAACATATTAGTTCATTTTTACACAAAAAATAGAAAACAATAATCATCTAAAGAGGTGTTATTTTTTCTTAAATTTTCTTAATACTGCTCTAGCTTAAAATAACTTAATTATGCTCGATGTCTCATTTTGATTTTTTGTCATCTATTAGAGTTAAATGAAAGCATCCTATTTCTACAGGATATGAACAGTCATTGATATTTTTAAAAAAATAACAACTAATAAACACTATTGTGGAAGAGGTGGGGGAGTTGCTCTATTTTATTGAATAAAAAAAAAAGCTCAAAATTAGAAGAAGATGATCAGCGAAGACGGTCAAGAAAAACTAAAATATTTGTCTACTGTTTATTGACTGCCGACGTTTCGACCCACAATGCACGGGTCTTCGTCAGAACTGGTGTGATGGAGGTTTACACTACCACACAAAGGAATTAAAATGATATAATTCATAACGATTGTTCATTTTAATAAAAATTATTTTAAATGGTTGACCTTTTTCAAAAACTTGATTTTTATAGTATAGTAGATTGATCAGTTTTCATTTATCTGGAATGATCATCTTGATTACAATTTTTTTATGAATATAACGAATCCAAAATTTTAAAAAATTGAAAAAGTATCAAATGCTTATTTTAGTCTTAACTGGATGTTCCTACAACTGGAAAAATGAGATTTTTAATAACTTAAATCTATTTAATAAAAAATAAACAATTATTTCAAACAATAAGTGTGTGAAATTTTGTGGAAAAAACGTTTTAGAACGCTAACAACCAAACTTTCCTCTTATCTCATTAGCTGAGTAGGACTGGCATGCCATGAGAAGAATTTTGTTTTTATGGCTGAAATATCAAATCAAAGACTGCCTTGATTGCCAAGATATTTATAAAAGATATTCAGCACAATTAAACTAATAAAACGACGAAAAACTCAGTCTTTAGTTGTTCCGGTGTACATAATGAAGTAATCAATTTTTTTTCCGTTATTAAACGTATTAGTTGCCTCGGTTTCACGCTAAGACATTTTATTGCTGTCATGTTTCATAATTTTAGCCTATTCTTTTAAAATACCATATCAAGTAGGAAAACCAATAATGTTCTAGAAAGTTTTTAAATTCAGACGTGGGACGACCTAATGTAACAAGACCAAAAGGAGACTTCTCGCTAGTTCCATGAATCATCCCAATAAAAATGCTATTCGCTGTTTAATCAGCAAGGTGCGTGGGATTCAGAATTTGTCATGAGCTTTCAAGTAATTGGAGGTGTTCCACTTGAAATCCCACAAAACACACTTTAATAGATAATCTCTTTGTTTTCCTTATAGTTCACATAAATTTAAATCTAAATGAGCTTTCTGAAAGCAAGGAAAACACTTCTTAATAGGCAAGTGCTATTTTCTACAAATTAATATTAACGTAGGTTTTTTTTTTTTTACATTATCTAAAATATATTTTAAAGCATAAAATACCGAGCATTATTATTACTTTGATATTGTAATGGTTTAACTGGGAAAAGGAGAGATTAATTTTAAAATAGCTTTGTAATAAAAACTGGCCTCAGATTTGTTTTTTGTAAAAAAAAATCTATATTCTAATTGTTGGGCATATATAAAATTTTAAAAAATTACCTTCAATGTTTTTATTTATTTTTTTAATTATTATTAATAATAACATTCGAAAACCCAGAACCCTTGAATCGAACCAAACCAAATTCTAAAGGTTGTTAAAAGTCCTCAAATTACGGGATTTGTTTTATCCGGGTGTTCCACTGTATTCTAGACCTTTATTTTTTTTTCTTATGACCTCGTCATTTCTGATATAAGGGGGGGGGGAGTTTATCTACAGGTAACTAACCTATGGTAATCATGGTGGCTGGTCATGAGACTACTACAAAATAAAAGTCAACCCGCCAGAAAAATTTTCAATGAATTTTTTAACCTTAATGTTTTTCGGTTTGTTGAATCAAAATCTCCATTTTTGTTGTAAAAAAAAATCTATATGGCAACTTTACTTATTGTAGCAATATTTTTTTTTTTTTTTTTGTACATTTCTTATAGTCCACTCTGAAATGCAGATGGTTTGGTATAAGAACCATGTCGAAAACACTCTTCGAACTTGAGAAATAATTCAGCTCTTTCAGCAATTCAGTACAGTTGGAGGAAACAGTTAACCGCGTATCGATAGGTTTCCGTGTTGGGTAAATGAGTAAAAATAAATTTGATTGAAATCGACAACGGACCCAATGTGCGCTCAGCAACTCATGTTCTAATAACTTTGTTTCATTTATTTTTTTTCTCTTAATGTAAATTAATATAAATTATGGTTTAGCTGAAATTCATAATAATTTTTTACATATTATTTATTGCTATTGACAACTGTACATTATAACGCATTTAGTAAATCTGATCTCAGTTAAATTGGAGTGTTACAGGATTGTACAGAAACTACCCATTGGCAGCACTCTATTGACATTTTACATTAGCTGGTCTCGTAGTCATCTTCTTTTCAGGCGCCTCGGAGGATTGTCAGGAATGGAAGAGGAAGCAAGATTAGAAACTAGTGGATTTGGGTGGCTAGGGATAGGGAGTTCATAATAATTTAAAATCACTTTTAAATCAAATGGTTTTACCTTCATAAAATTAAAAATTGAATTACAGAGGTGAAGTGCACTTACTGGGAAGAAATTTATAAATATTCTATCGAAATATACTGATGAAAAGTGTAGCTTAAATTTAATTAAAATGCGAGACTAGAGTCAGATGATGAATCGTACAAATGTACCTCACCAGTCAATGAAAAGCACTGTGAAGGCGTGAAATAAACTTAGGTAACGCAAAACGACTTGAGACATGATACTTGTTTCCTAGTTAGCTGGTTATAGGCCTGCGAATATGTGTAAAGAAATATAAAAATGTCATATGCGAAGTTTTGTCTCCCATCGTCACAGGCACTTTGTTTAAGAAATGCCTCTATTCAAGCAAAGCAGTCTAGGGACATAAAACATGAAAATTTGGATTCGAAAGTTTTTGCGATCGCACTATTATTCTTTGTATATATTTCATGTATAGAAATGTAAAAATAAATATGGAATTTATTAAATAAACTTAACAGTTTTCTTTTAAATAAGATGTAGAGAATACACAATCACGACCCAAATAAAAATATCAACAAATAAACTTATAAACAATGAGAAACAATTTTAAAAAGTTTGACGTAGTGCAGACTTTACACCACTTTCACTTGCTAAAAAATTCGTATTTTAGAGTTACGTCCGTTAAAAATAAAAAATATAACTAAGCTGTGTACATATGAATGAAATCGAAAGATATCGAGTGGTCTTGGTTTTTTCCGATTTGAACTCCAGTTTCTATTTTTCTTTTTTCCTCATTTGATTATTTATCAAATTATTTAATGGTTTTTATTTTGTTTATCATTGTTAAAAAAGTGAACCAGTTATTTATTTCAAATAATCAAAATTGGAGGTGCTTTGGAAGACGGTCTTTTATAATTCGTGATTTAAGTCTTGTTAGACAATTTCAATGAGAATTGAAATCAACTACTTATTGTACTATTAACAACTTAGTAGCACAGTGATTTACCAAGTTTGGTCAAAATCATTGGAGCCATTTTTAAAAAAGTCCTAAAAAAGTGTAAAATCGTTTCTCTTAAGTGGTACTTTGGGTGCCAACCAAAAATCAAACCAAGTTTGATCGATTTAAACGAAAAGTTGCTGTAACATGTCTGGGATATACCAGCCCTAAATAGTTAACATTAGTTTCTTACGGGTTATTGTTTTGGAGCTTGGCCGTTCACAAACACACTCAAACCATTTAGCGAAACTTGATTATTTCGACTCAGATAACCTCAAAATGTGAATTAAAAAAATTAAAATCAATAAAAACACTATACTCATCCCTTATGCTTTAATAACTAAAATAATTTAATTATAATTTCGAATAATACAAAATGGGATGGTTTTTGGCAAGAACTGACTGACCAGGTGAATCTCAGACAAATTTTGAAAATAATTTGGAAACCTTTATCTATTCAGGAGTTCCTGTCTCCTGAACTGACGAGTTAAATAGAAAACTGACAAAGGGTCTAACTATTTATTCTTTTGGTCTGTTTCCAAAAACTATTCTTCAGCCATTTCGAGTTTCTTAAATTATATTCAAAATATAATGCTGTATTTGTAATTTTCGTTTAGGAAATATAGATAAAAAAAAAAAGTATTGGTGAATTTCCATAAATATATGGAAAACTATAACTATCAATTTTTACAAAGAAGCCTGCAAATTAAAGTATTATAATATAAAACATACAATGCCAGTATCATATTATACTGATGTCATATGTTAATTATAAATCAATACCCGTTCTGACACGTATCGTCAGCCATAAATAATATACGTATATGAGCGAAGTAAGGTATATACCTCCAACAGTTCTAAAGAGCGAACACAAGTCAATGTCGGATCTAACGCATCTGATAATAATTAAAAAATAGAACGTAAGTATTAAATAAACAGAGTGAAAATAACACCCGTATAATGTTAATGAATAAATATGATTATTATTTTTTACTTACTGTAATATTATCCCTTACTCTCTGTGTTAATTATTCTAAAATTTTATCAACTTGGAATTGCTTGTGTTTTTTTAAAATATTGATAGATTTATTTTTAATAAATTTATTAAAAAAATTAAGTCTATTTTAGTTCCAACATATATGTATAATCAATTCAATGTCTTGCCTTAGATTTAAATAATTTGTATTTTTAATCCAAAGGTCTAAAGTTAGACTTTCTTGGGCACCTGAATGTAGCTTAAACCCAAATATTATATACCTTCAACCATGATACATTAAAATAAATAACTAAAACTTGCTTGGGTAACTTGTTGAATAATTATTTTTGATCCTTTTTTTTCTCTTTATTTTCTTAAAGTGACGTGGACTAGAATTTTTTTCCCATTATATACCATACATTGACAACTGTCCACTAATACCTGATAATTTCCAAGATAATCAGAGATAATAAGTTACAAAATAAAAATTAGAATAAAATTCCTAAATCATAATTTGAAGTATAAAAAATATCATTTTTTTGCAAAAGTGGTAAATAAGTGAAAATAACTAGTTTTTCTTCTCATAATTTTTTGCAAAACTGATTATAAGTGAAAATAACTAGAGTTTTTCTTCACATCATTGTAGAGATTTTACTTCTTATCATTATGAAAATAACTAACAGTTACAGTATAACTGATACTGAATAATTGAAGCATAAATATGGAATAAATTTCTGGATAAATTGGTCCCGCCAGGATTGAGAATGTGGGCCAGGGCCTGAGTTGGAAGTCAGTGTTCTAGACCGTTCTACGCTTGTCTCGAGGCGTCCTTCACTTCATTCACTGCTGAATAAAACTTAATTCATTATTAATTACTCATTTCCTAAATTAAAAATTAGTAATTAATAACATTCCACATAATTCCATTACAAAAATTTAAAAAGGAGAAAGATAAAGTATATTATCCATATGATGTTATAATTTCACTATGCAAATAATATACATAGACATGTAAATCCTTGCAAGGTACGATGCGGTTTTACGAAAGTTCAAAAATCGTCGTCCTTATCAACAACGTAATAAATTGCTACACTTGGTTTAGTTCTTAAATAAAATATATTATAACTATGATAAAATAAAAAAGAATCAAAAGAAAAATCCGCTTTGGTGCCGTCCATGAATGTAGGATGTTGAGCTTTGACCTTCGGCTAATACTAAAATAAAAAAATCGAAAATGTACAAGTCTAAATTGGCGCGCGGATGGAATTATACCCTTCCTTGGTTTTGACGTGGTACATTTATAAACACATATAATATTCTTCCATTACCAATTAACATTTAGAAAAAATATGTAACCGATAAATCGTCTTCATTTACACATCCGTACTTCGGCGTTTTGTCGGCTTTCTTTTATAGGAAATGTTTAATGCGCATTCCTTACTCGAATGCTTTTAAGTAGGGGTAATTCTCTTCTGTCAGGAGAAGGGAGAATAGCAAGCAGATGCCCGTCTTCCTCCGGCAAGTGTTCCATAGGATCTCAAACGTGATTCAGGTCGTTCCGATGGGTTCCCGAGTATCCGAAACACTGCACATGGAGCATTGAGGGCATTGATCGAAATTCTTGCCAATGTTATGCAGTTTGGCCTGAAATACCCAATGCTCCGTAAAGACCAAATTATTTTTAAGGTTTAGTCCTTTAAGAAATAGTCCTTGTGTCACTCCATTCACTGACATGGTCCCCTTACTTGCCAAGTAGTCCAGGTGAGGTATTAAATAATATGTTTAATAATCCAAAGTAGATTATCACCACACTCGGACGAATGCTTTCTCTTCGAACCTGTTAGGTCCCAGGTGTATATGTTTAGCCTCTACCTCGAGGCCAGCTATGCTGTTGGAGACCACCACTGTTGGCAAATCATTTATATAGGCTGGTAACCGTTCTTCTTCTTATACACCCAGCTAAAACATTCCAGTTAGAGCCGGACCGAGGACTGAAGCCTAAGGATATCCCCTTTCAACAGAAGCTTCTATCTTTAGGAGCCACCTCGAACCTCTACCCTCCAGTCCTAGAGGTAGCTTCTTACAAGAGCATACTTGTCGCCGAGAAAATGGCTACCTACTGAAACTCAAGCGGGCTTCAGACGCTGTCGACGGCAGGAGACATGTTAAAGAGTAGCAAAAGCAGTTCCCTTACCTTCTTGGAATCGTTTATCGATGCATCGCTCTTATTAGACCTGGTCGTAGGCTATTCAACATGATGTTCTCCAGGACATTACTCATCACAGGAAAGAAGCAGATAGGTCCCTATGAGTTAGAGAGCTTCTTATCTATATTGCAATGAGAATCTGTTATTTTAAAGAACAGTCAGAATTTATTTTATTTTTATTTTTGGAGAGGTGTTTTTGTTGAAAATAGTAATTTGAAAGTTACCCGTTATCTGAAATAAAACATCATCCAAAAACAGATAAAAAAATTATATAAAAATGTAAGAGAAGTATAAAATAAATTAAGGTTATCTATCTGGTTAGAACTGTCTATCTAATTGTTCATTGATATGATCAGCACTCTGTATTATTTCTTACTGTTACCTCGAGTTATTACTTTGTTTCTTTTATCTTATCTTAGTTTTATAATATTTTTTTTTATTTCTTATTATTTTCTTTTAGAAATAGTGGAATCCTGCATATTCGAACTAATTTGGCTGGGAAACATCGGATAACAAAAAACTATGGATAAGAAATGATTGGATGATGAATCTATTATGATAAAAAAACATAAATACCTCCTTATAGTGTACGATAAAACTACGTTCCGAAGAAGTAGAGTTCTATTGTACATAAAAGAAATAAAGGTGCAAAGAAATAACTCGAATTTATTGTAAGATATAATACAGAGTGTTGATCATATTTCAATACACAATAAAGACAAATAATTGATATTTATTTAGGCATTTTATATAAAACGTAATTCATTCATTATTTGAATTAAAATTTACCTGATTTTGATCAGGAGTTGGTCCCCACCAACAATTAGGCAACTGCATAAGCTTTTTTTTCAGTAAATTCGGGAATAAAACTTATTGTTTTCTATCCCCAGTCTTTCTTTATATGTATTCGCATCAACGTAGACTACGCTGGTTTGAGAAAATATGTGCTTTCGACTTCCAAGATAATGTTTGCTAGATAATTTATGCAGTTGGCGTGTAACTTTAAATTTAATTTAAAAGTAAAAACCTGTATTTTAAAAAATTATCGCTAGGAGTCGTAAAGGAACTGGAATTTTGATATATATTTTATCTTAATATAGTAGAGCTTTCAACTTGAGATGAAGTTACTGTACGTGGATCTGATTGTTCCTTGGATAAGGTCGCTTTGGAAATTATGGGCCAAAGGTAAGCTGTGATGGCTAGGGCGGTGATGAGATGGAGCGGAGCCAGGGGATGGCGAGGAATTTGGCAACTGCTTGGACCAGTGTCTGTTTCCTCTTCCAACGGCAAAAATATGCTCCCCCGCGTCTGACATTCCTTCCTGCTAGCTTATCTACGGGCGTGCACGGTCATTACTGGCGGCGAAAATATTGCGTGGAAATGTCTCCACAGTCCAGGTATCTTCTTAGTATTTCCAAATACACAGTTTTATCCATTAATACTTATTTGCGCAATTCTTTTTTCCTTTTTTAAACCTAATATTTTTATTCTCAAGTAACGATGATATCGCAATCGGAGAATATGCTCACTCCTTTTTAAGTAGTTTCAAAATGGCAAACGACAAGAAACTGCTCATAGAGTTCGATTGCTACAACAACAAAAAACTATTATATACTATAATAATCAGACCGATTTGAACATACGGAAGTGAGCTCTGGGACTGTACCAAACCATCAAATTCCTCTCGTATCCAATCCTTACTATCCACAATTCTCCGCAAAATCCTTAATGCTCCTTATTACGTCCCTAATAAACTCATCCACAAAGACTTTAACATTCCTTTCGTTGCAGATTGGGTCCGAAGTGGATATGGGTCTTTTCATTCCAAACACCTTAACCATCTTAATCCATTAGTTCTTAATCTCTCATCATTAACAATCCCTGATAATCCTCCGAGGCGTCTACAAAGAAGATGGACACAGGACCTTCTAATTTAAATTAATGTATACAGTACCTCCATTGGGTGGTTCCTTCCCAAGATTTTCAATTGTTTGAAACATTCCACATATTTACTTATTGTATTTTTTTGTACAGTTGTAAATTACAATAAATAAAAAAAAATGGCATGGACAGGCATGTAGGGGAAACGCCATAGTGTTACACGTTCCAGATATGAAGCATGAATAAAAATATATTATTGTATTCTGACAATTATTATTGTCAATAATTCTTCATTATTATCAATAAATATAAGCAAAACAAACGTTGAATCTCGAATAGTAATTAATTAATTAAACATATCGTGAGGACTGAAATCCACAAAATTAAATTACTGAATAATGTAGACCAGAGATAGTACATCTCATTCCAACTTAAAACAAGTTGACCAAATAGAGATGGTACAATAAAACTAAAAATTCTGGTGCGGTGCGCACATTATATAACTTTCACTTACCACCTTATGTCCCCTTATATAAGAATTGAGTAGATTGGTGGGATCTTGTTGAAATTATCGCTATTTTTTGTGAATTTTTGACAAGAAATGTGAAATATTTGAACAAAACTTTTTATGGTGCTATAAAAGTACATTTTTAGGGTTCTTGACGCCTTTAGTTATAAATTTCAAAAATTTATAAATATCACCAATCGTAAGAAAATCAAGCTACAACAAACCCCATTATGTATTGAGATGTGATCAGCACTCTGCATTATTTCTTACTGTTACCTCAAGTTATTTCTTTGTATCTTACTTTGTTATCTTTTATTTTACTTAGTTTTATAATATTTTTTATTTTTATTTTACTTATTTATTTAGTTTTTCGACAGCATCTGAAGCCCGCTTGAGTTTCAGTAGGAAAGATTTTCTCAGTATATTTGGAAATACTGAATGTGATTCCGTCTTAATTTGAATTCATTATTTCTATTTATTTTTTTATTAAACTGAGATCCAAATATGCAATTATATGCATTTATCGTCAAATGCAAAATAAAACTTCGCTAATTACTTCTGGATTTTGGATCAGCGGTTCAAAAATTGAACATAAACAAAATATGCAAGTGCATCATAATCCAGGCCTTGGTTAACTCAGCGAAAACCAAACCAAAATTTCAAATATTTCTGTGTTTAAGAGGTGTGAACATGTATATTTGGATACCTTGTATACATAGTGTTCAAGACCCAATTGATAGCCAATTTTTTTCTAGAATTTTATGAATTTAAAAACGAAACTTGGTATTTCTTAGGTTGAATTTTTACCTTTTTTTAGAACTTTTTACCAAGAAGTTTTTTTATTGGTAGTAAAGTCGACTTGTTAACCTCTTCTAGTTCTCTTCCAGAGCACTTAAATCTAGAAAAAGTTAGAGATTATCACTGCGAATCTAGTTCTAAAACGATTTTATATCAGTACATAGAAAACAAAATCGTTTAAAAATTTAATTTCCCGAAAAAATCCATAATCATAATTTGGTTATTCTCAGCCGACCGAGAGTACTCAAATTCCTACCAAGATGATAAATTGTTGATATGACTGATTTTCAATTATGATGACGAATTCTGAAGGTAAATTTAATCCTCGAACGATTTTATCCTTTACGTTTACTCGCAGATCGTCAAAAACCGTAAAAAAAAATCATTGCGGTTTTGGATGATTTACACCTTCACGACACATCTGATTGGAAAAATCATCAGTATAAAATTATTTTAAATTAGATCCTCTTTGAGAATCCTTCGTTGAAAGTATCCCTTTTGAAGGGAAATTGCAGGTTTCAGACCATTGAACTAAAAGTGGTTATAAAGTCGACTTACCTACCAAAAGAAACTTCATTCACCATAATTAAGTCCAACCCAGTTTCATTTCGAATTTTTCAAAACTCTAGGAAAAGAGGGGCTGGCAACCGAGTCTTGTACATCCTGTGTATTTTATTATTTACCTAAGTTTTAATCAACTGTCAACTGTCAAACTCAATATTATTTGATTTTCGATGTCTCTAACTGTAATTAGTGATGTTCTGACCAGGTGGTGAGTTAATACGGATAATTAAATGGCCTTATCAAGTAAATTAGTTACATCATTAAGCGGAGTGGCTTCCTATCAGTATCAATGAAGGATCAGATACCCATCTTGAAGTAATTCATTGGAAACACTGAGACGCACTCAGTGAAATTGTTCCAGATGGAAGTCGTGCTTGGATGATAGCTAATCGGAAAAATGTGGTAGGTTTATTTTTGAACGTTCACTCCAAATCTGACCTTGTTTCGTCCATCCAGTAGGCACTGAATAAGGCTGATCGTAAAGGGTTCGCTTCTGGATAATCGGAGATATGCATTAAAATATGATATAAATAAGCTGTATTTCTAAGTAGTGTCAAAATTATCAAAAAATAAACCTAAAAGCATTATTTTACAGTTTAAATTAACAAAATAGGGGTTCTAATAATAAGAAGTTCTGAAAGAAACTTGTGAAACTGTTTATCACGATATAGCTCAATGCTATTAATCTAAAGTAATAAAATACCACATCATTAAAAATATTTTATTAAGAACTTTACCTTACATTAACACACACTACATAGGTTATACAAGCTTATATTGGTTATGACATGAAGTAGAACCCCGTTTATTCGTAAAAATTTGGTCAGGTTTATTTCGGTCTCACGAAAACAAAGAACTTTAGTTACGTTTAGTGACCCTTTTCTCGACAACCAGTGTATAAAAAACTAAATACATTTTTTCTCCTTACTTTTCTCTTTATTTTGGTTAAAATAAATATTATATTACAAAAAAATTGGTATAGCTTCATTATTATAAATTTTATAGAAAGGTGTCACCTCATTAATTTATTATTTTTTAATTAATTAATTTTTTGCGTACTAGAACCAATTCATTGAAATTGGTTGAATGCTTAATTTTAACATTCAAACAAGAGTAACTTTCAAAACAATTGTGTCACCTTTTAGATGGGTATTCAAATTATCGATTGCTAGTCCCATATCGATTCTTAAGATATTTGGGCAATTAGAACACTAAACAATGGTACCAAAAAATTAGGTGTTGCGCTTTTGATCAGGAGTATTTTTGTTTAAATATTTTATTTTATACCAGATCGGCCTGGTGGGCCTTACATGGTTGATATAACCGTTATATTATATATATCAGTTTTTATATACGGATATAGTCTCGTACAAAAGACACCCCTAACTATATACGATGTTATTAGCAAAAGAAAAAATAAAAAATAAATAAATAAATAAGAATAATGCTTCTTAATAAAAGAGGAAAGTAAAATTAATAACAAAAAATAATGACATTGGTACACTTAAATAAAACAAACAATTCTCCTCAAAAAAAATAAAAAGAAACAAGTTAATTTGAAAAAAGGGACAAGAGAAAAAAAAATAATAATGAATAAATAATATGAATAATAATAATAAGTAAAATAGAGGTAGTGTGTCTACGAATTAATTTTATATTTAATAAAATTTATAAGAGAATGTCCTGCAGCAGTCTGGGCTTCAGTCTTCGGGTTGAGGTTGGGTTTCCCAGGTTGTACGTCACTGCTCCTTTAACTGTCGGCAACTGGGAGTGAAACTTCATGAACCGTTTTTTTTATGTAATCCTCTATTGACTCCATCTGTAATTCGCGATGCAATTGGCTATTTCTTATGAACCAAGGAACATTAACTGCGATTCTTGGGACTTTATTTTGAAAAGATTGTAGTGTTTTCCTTTTCGTAAAGGATGCTGCTCCTCAGACTTCACAGCCGTACATCAGCAGTGGCCTGAGAATTGTTTTAAATATAAGAACAGTTGTTTCTGGTTTTAGTTTGGAATTTATCAGGAGTAAATAAACCTTTCAACAGCATTCCTATTTTTGCATGAATTTGTTAAGAAATAAATAATATTTATTTATTTGATCGTAGTTGACGACTGGTATGTCAATAGTTTAGCGAGAGATATTTTGTAGAAATAAAACTATGAAGGTACCAAATATTTTTATATTTCTATTGAGTGAGAATATATACAATATACGATCCCATTATACAATTTAAAAACATACCTTGAGGAGTTAGAAAGTGGAATTACGAAGACAACCTTAGCACCTTATCGGGGATCAAGTTGGGCTAAGTGTTTGTAGAGATAACTTATCTTACTGTCAGTGACCCTTCGCCCGGGCCCTTCTTAAGTTTCAATCCGAAAAAGATTTATTATCTTACAACAGGAAAGGGTTCGAAAAGTTTCGAACGCCTAATTGTGTTGAGTTACTAATTGACCCAACTAACTGATCAGCTTAATATCAAAAAAAGGACAATTATGAAAAAAAAATAGAATCAAATGGGACTATTAATTTACAAAAAAATATTTCAAATTTCCGCTCATGTAATTGACAAACCGATGGCTTAACACACAGAATGATCCTGGATTCTAAGCTAGTCCAGAATTATGGTTTTCGCTGTAACTGTGTATTTTCAACTTCCAGCATCACCAAAAACTTGTTACAATAGGGACGACTCCTCTCCTTCTGAACCAAAGCCCTTTTAATAAAAATGTTTTTTTTGCCAAATTCTTTTTTATACTTCTCTTGTAAGTGAGGAATGCATTTTTATACACAGTAGAACTTCGCTTAACCGCCTCTCCGGGTTAACCAGTGATAGAAATAAAATAAATAAGACAATAAGTTAGGTAAAAACAATAATAATAATTGTTTATTATTATTAATAAGTTAAGGATCGTTTGCACACTTATATTAAATGAAGTATCCAGAGAAACGTTTTTTTTTTATCATTTTAAATTGATATTATAAATTTAACTCGATCATATATTAATAAAGTTACACACCACATGTAAATTATGTTTTATATTAAATTTTAAGTTTTACCTAATATGAATTAACGTAATATTTGAGGTGTTTTACAGACTCCGGATTAATATCCTCCCCCTCCCCCCCAACCGGCTATAATTCGTTCGCGCCTGGGACGGTTTAGCTGGGTTCTACTTTATTTCTTCTTTCTATGCTTTTATTTAGACGTCCTGATCCTGATGTTTCTTTTCGTATTTAATAATTACAATAACCAAAAAATAAATTTAAAAAAAAATAAAAAGACGCAGAAATCTCAAATTAAAAAAAAAAATTGTTAGCATTATTAGTAAATTTTTATGAATTTTGAGTAATTTATCAAAGCCCTAATGATGCCTGAAAGAGTTAAAATTTACCTGTATAAATTCAGTTCCTTGTGGCAACTTTATCTTGTTTCTACATCGAAAATAACCTCTGTCCTTGGAACTCTGATCGACAAGAAATTAGACCATTTCTTATATTTTATGTTAAATTAAATTAATTAGATAATAACCTTATTAGAATCTGATTTCTTAATACTGTAACTAAAAACGCCTAGGCCATTAAATAGACTGAATGCATTACTTGCCTAATGAACGCAGCTGTGAAGATAAAATCTGGAATCTTGTTCTATAATAAGGTTTTTATGCAGCTTCCCAACTTCAGCCAGTCAGTCTCGGAAAAATTTAACGTTTTTTACATCATAAAAGGAAATACCAGATGAAAAATAAAGAAAAGGTGGGGTATCGACCTTAATAGACTAAAATTTATTATGATTTTAAACGTATACATGTACTAATAGTATTCTTTATATAAATAAATAATCTGGAACGTCCTTTCAGAACATTCTAGAAAATAAGAATGTATTCTTTAGTGCCTTAGAGTAGAAAGCAACAATATGAAAATATCAGCAAATAAAAAATATGAAATAATATTGAATTATAAAGTAATTATAAAAAAACAACACAGAATTTATCTTAGAGAGGTAAAACAGGACCTACCGGAGATATGATTTTTTTCAGAAAAGAATTCGGTCAAAGATGCTTCCAAGATTTTTGATGGTTAGACAGAATTTTAAAATTTAGAAGAAACATATCCTGAGGGACACAACAGGAGAGGGGCAGTGTTATGAATGGAGGTTGACCTGAAACCACAACATACTTTGAGCGATCAGAAAGAAAGTATTTGAACCACAGCATAGCCCTGCTGGACAAATGAAGATTTCGTAGTTGTTGTCAACCGTGGGGAATGCTTTGGAGAAATCTAGCAGGATGAGGATTGTTAATTTTTTTTTTTTGTTCTATAGCAGTTGGAAGGTCGTGAGGTATAATGTACACAAGATATTACCTATGGTTAATTCCCATATGTATATAAGAGATGTATAAAAGTCTATCATATAAATCTAATCACATGTATTTTTTTACGAATGAATCCATTCATACTATATCACAGACAAAAGTAAATGAAATAATAAAAACAAAATAAGTAATTATAAAAAATAATTAATAACTAACAAGTTATAAATCATACAAGTACGTACCATACTTTTAAGAACTCAAAAAATAATATGACTGATAGATACCAACGAGATCGTCTTTCATGAATCTATTAGAAATAATTATGTAATTAGAAGTTGGTGATAGTCTATTACCTTTACTTGTTATATCTTATATAAATAAAAAATAATAATGTACTTTCACTCTTTAATACACCAAAATGAACCTGACGTACAATATTCAACTTAAAATAAAAATTTTAAAAAATTCGAGCTTTGGCCAGTTATAATTAAAGATAATTAAAAATCATACACTTTATACCAAAAATATTTTATAATTGGAGGATTATCATTTGATAGGGGGAAGGAGTTCAGCTACCTTGGATCGCAAGTAGACGCGGATAATGACATTCAAGCAGAAATACATCGCAGAATTATGTCCGCAAATAAATGCTACTTCGGCTTACTGAAGTATTTCAGGAGCAGGGCTATTTCCCAAAACACCAACAGCTGATAAGACCCTGGTGAGACCAGTTCTCACTTATGCCTCCGAATGCTGGACATTACCCAGGTCACAGGAAGCCCTTCTCCTAAGGTTCCAGAGGAAAATTTATGGCCCGGTTTGTGCTTATAAGATCTGGAGGATGAGAACAAATGCTGAACTGGCAGGCCTCTATAGGAACCCTGATATTGTAAGGGTCCTCAAAGTGGGATGACTTCGGCGGGCAGGCCATGTATTAAGAATGACCCAGGATCAGATTCCTAGGATGATCCTATACGAAAGGTTATATGGGAAAGGAGAGTAGGAAGACCCCGGCTTCGATGGATCGATGGAGTGGCAGCGGATGCCAGATCTATCTTGGGAATCCGCAATTGGAGAGCAGCGGCAACCATTAGAGAGGACTGGCGGACGAAGTTGTGGGAGATCTTGACTCTACAAGAATTGTTGCACCACAGATGATGATGATATCAAAAATAAAATTAACCACATAAATTAAAACATTAAAGCTTACATTAATCACATAACTATCTATATTCTATATCAGATGTTTTAGCACTGAATCACTAGGCCTCCTACATAATTGCTTTTACTTTATTAGAGGTCTGCTTTTAAATGTGGGGTGATTGATTGTTGGGAAGGTAGCAATACGGCTGCAAGTCCGACAAAAATCTTCCGATCGAAGGTGAGTCCGACAACCCTGATCCACAAAAATACCATACAAATATTCTGAGTTAACAAATCAAATAAAATATCTGTAACGGCACTCAATCGCAACCTCCTGCGACAGCCAATAAGAACCCGCTCAACCCACTAGCACCCTGGAGGAGCTCAACTCGTAACATTTCGACCGAAACCAGACAATGTTATATTATTAATTATTATTATTGTATAAATTTATATGTAATTGTGAAACACTGTGAATACCGTATTGTTATATACATTATCAATAAAACTAATTCACAGAGGTCTCCTGGACAAGCCTAAATAAATTCACAATTAGAATACTTCTCAACGTCAGTTTATACTAAAGTATACAAGATTCCATTTGACAAGACTGAGAACAAATTCCTTCTGCGTCCTTTCGGGGTTCCAGGATATCCATAAGTGTTTCTTCTTGTTAATCATCCCTCCACTTTTACATAATAAGAGCATGAAAATTTTGGAATCTATGGATTTGATACGAAAGGAACCGGATGTTTTAAGGAGTTTTGCCCAAATATCCCTGGCTTAACGCATGAGATTTAATACTAACGTAGATGGGTTTGTTTTTCTAGTAAATAAATGAAAAAGCTAACAGCGATTATGAAGTAAAAGTTTAATATATTATAAGGAAAGGAACAGTTTTTTGTCTTTACAGTTTTGTTTAATGATTTCATGTTAGTCCCTGTTTGAGATGAAATCCTAGGGAGCATGTTAGTTGAACAGTAACGTGATACTATTTGTCAAAATTTAGATTTACGATAAAGTATAATATTAAAATAAATGTTTGTCTCATTGAATCAAGATAAAGAACAAAGTGTATAAACTACTTGTGAACATGAAGCCACCTGTAGGCTCCACTAAGGGTTCAGGGTCAGACCTTACTTAGAGCTAAAGTGAAACCCAAGAAGATATTTCAAGTGTTTGATATTTTAATGTAGATGAACATGAAGTTTTAATTTATATTACAATAATAATATGTACATTTGTGTGTTAGGAAGGTGATTATAGAACATAACATAGATCACGAAAAGGCCGAAATGGAACTTACCTCAGTGAATCTTGCATTGCGGTGGACTTCCATATCTTCATCCTGACAGGCTGTCTGGTTGACCGGTAAAGGATCTAGATGAGTGTGGTGGGGCAGCTGTTTGCAGCATGACAAAGGGACGACTAGATCCGGAGCTGCCAGCTCCCTCAGCTTCCACCAAGAGGTTACGAAGTCCTTTCCGCTAACTACACCACAGCAACTATACTAAAAGAAGAGAATCGTAGTTCATTGATTTATTCAAAATCAATGGAAAGAATATTCCATAAAAAGTTACCATTGCTAAGCTTATCGTTAGAATTGAAATAATCATCCGATAATAACCAGTGGTTATCATTTTATCAATAGTCTGTTTGGTAGATAAACAATAACGAATGCAAAAATGATACTCGTTTGTGAACTATAAGGTTATCCATTATACATTAAAATGTTGTATACATTCATTAAAAT
>NW_027114054.1:171503-175274 GCF_000696795.3 Halyomorpha halys
CATCAGTTTACGAACAATCCTCGTAAACTTATATATGACAATACAATCACACATATATATATAACAATTAGAAAAAACTATCTACAATAACCTATAGGCAATTAACAATAGACGAACAGTCCTCGTAAACTTATCTTGTACAATAGAATGACCTAAAAAAAAAAATGTTAAAAACAACTATTTATAATAAATACAAGATTAAAACTAAAACAAAAAAAAATGCTTCCTACATGCAAAAACAAAACAGAACAGAAAAAAACGGTCCGCGGTCAACTATCATTAAATCTTTATATTTTATTACATTTTAATTTGAAATAAATATTTCTGGAGAACTATGGTTAGTGTTTCCTTACCTTACTCTGCATGTAGTCCACCGCAGCCGTATACTGTTCCCGACCAGGGACACCGTAGTTACGTTGCCAATCATCTACCAGCTGATTCTTATCGATGGCCAACCCGAGGTACTTAGGGGTAACGGCAACGAAGATAATCAATGCACTTTCCCCAATGAGGAGTACGATGATCCCGAATATAAACTGGAAAAAAATTGTATTAACAGTATTATCATCAATCCAGTAGAGGGTAATATATTGGGCCAGACTTCTGAGGAAAATTAGACTCTACGCACTCAGCTAGTAACCGAAGGAAACTACCCGTATTACAAAGAATTTGTATTCAGGTGGATAACAATTATTGGACCAGGCCACTTCAATATTCGTCAAAGAAGAAGACCAGGCCCTGGAATGCCTGCGGACGGAAGACGCGCAGAAAACTGAACCTTCAAGCGGAAATTGTAAATTTATTGTAATACATAAATTTTTTTATTACCAGTAGTTCGATGCTACGGATACATGTGTAACATTGAACTGCTGCTGCACACCTTTATTCCTTAGAAAGCAGGGAAAGGTGGAAATAAATAAATAAAAAAAGGACAATAAATAGTCATATTGTAGATTTTTAATTTATAATAGGCACAGTTGTTTAAAATTTTATGATATGCTAATAGAATGTATGTAATTATTTATGGTTAATCTACTGCATAATACTTGTCGCTATTACTGTAACGAATAAAATGTGAGTTATGTGATATTTCAGTACACTTGTTACCTTGTAACATACCTTGTTACACCAGATAGGTACCAAAGGCGAATTGGAGGAAAATGAGGGAGGATACTATGAGCTGCTGGATATTTTGAGCTACGTAATCTCTTAATCTTAAATATTGTTCAAGGATAGCAAAGTGTGACCTGGGAAATATGATATTACAAGAAAGGAGCCGAACGAAGATAAATGTTTTTCACTGTCGTGTAGAAATAAATTAGTAGACTATTAAGTTAAAGTACAAGCAGCATTTAGCTGACAATGACCGTTGGAAGGAAGGATAGGTAAAACAATTTGTATATAGAATATTATTTTTCATGAGGTGTAGATGGTTGACCGTAGATTACTGATTGGAGAAGATCGTCGGGGATGCGGTCAGCAAAGAACAACATAAATAAACAAAAACTATTTGCCGACGTTTCGATCTGAGTTTCAGGTCTTCATCAGGGAGTCAAGCGTAGAGGTTGGCTAAAACTGCTTAACTTCCTGATGAAGAACTGAAACTCAGGTCGAAACGTCGGCATAAATAAATATTTTTTTTTATTTATGTTGTTCTTTGCTGACCGCATCCCCGACCATCTTCTCCAATCAATATTATTTTTCAAAGCTTTTATAATAATATTATAATAAATTATAATAAACATCTACAGATTGGACTACTCAACTAACACTTACCAGCGCAAACAAAAGCTTGTTGAGGAGTGCGACCGCTGAGCAGGCAATTAGAGCTAGAGATGCTATGATGACTCCCAGGATGATGACGGCGAAAGTGAGGTAGTAGAGGATGGGCCTGGGTAGTGATCCATGGAGTAGTTGGCTCAAGTTGACGTAGTCCGCTTCGGAAGCCAGCCACACCCCGCTCCACATCAAGCCGCAACCCAGGCCCTGAGGTCATTTGTTCAATGGTCATCTATCCAGTATCCAGGGAATTTAAGTTAATCCGGAACCCATGGATTGAGGAAACCCTGAATCCAATTATTTGGGTTCAATAATCGGATACATCGTTTTCAAAAAAGGTGTTGTTTTTTTTTTAGATAAATTCAAAAAGCTTCAAATATGTATATAAAAGTTTAACTTATACAACCACCAACTTGTAACAGCCAAGTACATTTCAAAGAGGCTGCATATAATGGATCCAAATTCTTGGCATTGCGTTTTTTTTTTGTTCGGATGATACTTGGATTATTTTTTTAAATAAAACTTTTAGGGTGAACTCGGAGTAGGACAGCTAGCTTCCTTACTTAAAATCATTTTAGGGAATTCATTGCCAAACACAATATATATTTAATATTTTTAATAAATCAATTGATATCCATGTTAAGTCTCAACACTCTTTATTCTATCATTAATGATCCAACGTGTCGCCCTCAAGAACAATCTAACAATTAACAGCTTATTATACATTCATTTCTAAAAATTTTAACAACACATTATTATTAATAATTTAACATACCTTAAATATAAATTTATAGCTAACATCCAATTATTTAAAAACGTTTTGCAGGCTATTCTGCCCAGGTCATTAATTACAAGTCTAATTACCCTATGAAAAAGTCAATTAATTGGGAATCATATTGATTATTAATAAGCTTGTGTCTAGTTACCTATTTTGTCACAATTTTATTAATTTTTAAAACTTTTAATTTTAGATCAAGTTAACACTATCAACTATCATATATTCAAACTATTATTAGCCTTCCATACACTCAGTTCAGTGTATAAATAATTAATTTATTTCAAATTTCATATTGAAATAAACTTTTATCTATTTTATTATGAAAATTCATATTAAAATTAATTATAAATAATAGCATACAATTTTTCCAATATTTTTCATAAATTTATTTTGCTTAATATCTCTGCATAGATTTGGTTCAAATTTCTTGTATCTGTTTTAAAATTTACTGTATAATTGAATTCTGATATATAAATTGACTCAAGTATTTTTCTTTTTGAACATATTGTTTTCTTTGTGTAAAATTATGGTGTTATCAAAATCAAATTTGTGTTGGTTTTTTAACTCCATGCTACAGTCGTGCTATTTTATTGAAATCCTTCTCCTTATTTCCTATATCATTTCTGTGTTGATACATTCTATCACCCAATAATTGCTTAGTTTCACCTAAACAGCTGGACAATTTAAGCACGGAATTTTATATATCAATACTTTGCTCACTAGTATCACTACTATCATCACTTTGCTCATTTAATATCATTATTATTATTTATATTTATTCTTTCAAGACTTTTTTTTCCGTATTGTTTTTTGTTTTTCGTACTTTTTTAACTGCATATTTTACGTATCTTTTAAAATTTTTACTCTTGCCATTGTTATTATTTTTTATTCTTATCATTGTTTATTTTTAAGTTTATTTTACACTGATACTATTTGATGTCTTCCTTCCTTTTATTTATATGTAATTTCTTATCACTTTATTTTTACATAATATTTATCCTAGCTTAAATTGCTTATCGTATCTTATTGTTGTAATATTCTCAGTTTTTTTTTCTGTACCTTTTTAGCCCTGATGAAGCCCTGCAAAGTGGGGCGAAACGTCGGACATTAAAATAGTTTTAAACTATTTTTTAAGGTCCAACATTGCGCCCCACTTTGTGGTGCTTCGTCAAGACTAAAAAAGATCCAAACAAAAAAAATAATTTAACAAAGTT
>NW_027114054.1:175324-191252 GCF_000696795.3 Halyomorpha halys
TTATATATTTTTTATCGCAACCCTGACCATCTTCAAATATTTAGATTTTTTATATTAATTTTGTCCTTCAATTCGCTATAATGATTTTTAATTTTATTGTTTGGTCTGTAACATAATGAGTATTCATCAACGTTATAATCTTTAAACGATTTCTGGATATCTTCTGATATCCTGCATAACGTTTTTAAATAATTGGATATGAGGTATAAATTTATATTAAGGTATGTTAAATTGTTAATAATAATGTGGTGTTAAAATTGTAACAAATTAATGTAGAATAAGCTGTTAATTGTTAGATTGTCCTTGAGGATTGCCAAATTGCCCGAAACGTTGGAATGATGATATTTAAAGTGACAAATTGATTTATTTAAAAAATAAATTCCAGTCACAAAGAATTGAAAATATTATTTATAAAATACATATTTGAGTTATCGTCTATAGCCGCACAGGTGTATTTTTTTTTTTTTTTTATCCCCTACCTGGTCATTTCTGACATACGGGGGAGGGGGGAGTTATACAGATTATCAACCTATTCTAATTAGACTCCCCAATCAAGTATTCATTCCGTGAAAAATTGTATTTAAAACAATTTCTTTTAAACTTTAAATTGTGACAGTTTCCGGACGTTAAAATTGATTTATCCAATATAAAATAGGAATTAAAAAATCATTAAATACAATTTTTCGGAGATTCATATATATTGTAACGTCATATATTTTGTCACCCGTTCATGTCTTCAACTGTCTTTAGATGGAGAGTTTTAAATGAATTATTGAACTATTTGATGTTATGGACGATGTACAATACAGTTGCTATATGAGTAATATAATAGCCATCCAATTATTTTAAGGATAATTAATATGATCAAAAATTAAATTCATTAATTAATTATTAAAAATCACTTTTTAAAGATCTAAGAAATAATGAGGAATTCATAACAATTTACCAAAAAAAATTTAATTTCTTGCTTAACGCCTGTACAGTAAATCCGACCTCATTAAACCGAATTAATGAATATGTAGCTCAATTTTCAACCTTTTAATTTTAAATATGAAGAGAGATTTGGAAGTAAGTAATAATTTCATGGATGTTATTAGAGCATGGTTCATTTTTTTTAAAGGTTTTATTTTATACGGTTGCAGATGATTTGTAGTATCAGATGTGTCAGCAGTAGCATATGCAACAAACAATTGTAATTGTATACACAGTTTAAAACTTTTTACATACACAGTAAATACATTTTTACACACATACAAAGTTTTCCAACTATTTTGCTATTGTTTTCGAATAAAATAGAAATGACATCTTTTAGCGTAAGCAGTAAAAACTTATGGTTTTGCGGTTTATTTTATTACAACTTGAAGATTGTGTATTATATTTTTAAAAATAATCTACCTGAAGAACTGCTTATTGTTGAGTAACTTTTTATTCAATATTTCTGCTTTAAATATATCTCACCGAGAATGTTGACGCGGTTCAATTCCTTTGAAAAAACCACCGTCAAGAACCTAAAATCAAAACAAGGCCCTGTACTACTTAATTACCATAGATAGGTGAAAGAAAAGATTAAATCACTTTTGAAAGAGCGACATTTGAAATGGTGGAAGATGTTTAGGTAGGGTTTATCAAAACCAGTGTACCACCTAAGCTCTATGAAGGAAAAATTATTAGCAAGGTGATTTTGAAAAGCACTCTAAAGATTGCTTTCTAAATTCTAGTCTTTCAAATTTTATTCGTTTTTAATGCTCTATATTCGTGTATTGATACGAAGCAAGAAGTAATAACACGGAAAAACGCCATCAAACCACTATCAACCTTTAAAGCGGTGTTTGCGTGCGGTTTCCTTATCGAACCTGGAATTTAAAGTACAATAATCGTTATCTTTCGATTTAACTTAATTCGGTGACCCAATCAAGCAGATAAAATAGAGGCGTTTCGTCGTAAAACAAACCAAAAATGAAAACTTTTACAATGTTTTACCTTCTACCAGTAGTCATTTATCTGACTTAATATTAACATTATTTACTTAAGAATATAAATTTCCTGAAGATTCTTTCAACAACTTTTCCTTAAAATTGTTGAAATATATCCTTCTTTTACCATGTTAAAACGAAATAACACATAACATGGTTGAGAGTCTGTAACTAGGTCTGTTAAATGGAGATCACGCAACAGCCAGCTGAGCTCGTCACCATTTTGTTTGTTGTATTAGTTTAGGTTACTTACTCGTAGTTTGTGTTTTGATTGCTATAGTATTGTTTTGGATGTTTTTATAACTAATAAAGCAATGGATGACGATAATAATAATGTAATGTCAATTGTCAATTAGCTCATGTTAATTCTCTTCCTTACAAGCTAGAAGATCAACAAGCCACTCAGTAGCCAAACGTTTACTTTTCACTCAATTTAAGCATGTTGTAATAAACTACTTCAATCAAAACTTAGAAGTAAATTATAGCATGAAGTTTTGGAAGGAAAGCTTATAAAACAAGTTGCTCAGGAAATCCGCTAGAAGCTCCTATGCATTTAACATTAAACATGACTTAAAATAGGGCTGCTCACAATCGTATACTTGTAACATTTAACATGGTAAAACATTTTACATTTAACACAACATCATGAAAACCCCTATTCATGAAAAATCCCTGTTACCATGTTTAACGACCGAATTCCTCAATAATTGAAATTCGGAATTCCTATATTAAAATTTGACACAAACACAACCGCCATTGAAATCAGCAGAGCCAAAATATTAGCATATGATAACATACAAACAAGCCTTTAATATTTTTAGATAATCAGATAGAAAAGTTTTCAATATGATCTGTACCCTTCATATATACATATGGTTAACCGTTTTTCACGAGTAAACATAATATTTTGGATGCAAAATAGAAATTATTAATTAATAAAAACATTTATAAATTATATTTAATGAATCAATGACGTATAAAAGTTAAATATTGATTAAATATAGTAAATCCTTAACAACAAATATATATACAGACATTTATATCCCTGTTTTGCTTGAATAGTAGCATATTTGACAAAAAATAATTTTATTTTCTATGAGACGTATTCCTAACACTAAGCCGTTGAGTGTGGTTAATTTCTGACAAACCTACTAACTTTGGGACAGCTTATAGAGGAACCACAGTAGAGAAAGAACTCCTATCTACGGTAACATCTTGGAAACACGTCCATTGAGAAATATAACCCAAACTTTTTACTGTCAGATGAGAGAGAAAGAGAAGGAGCAGAAAATTTAAAAATAGGAATAATAAACCAACAAGTTAGTGAGAGACCAGAGGTGTACTAGGCCATCGCGGGCTTGTAGCAAATTCCCTGGAAGGCCTAGGTTTTGAATAAAAAAAACTAAACACAACTTTAATAAATTAACTTATCTCGATTTAGAATGTGCAAATTTAGAGATAAAGCTCTAATTAGATTCCATATTCATTAAGGGGAGGTCATTTGCCTAAACTCACGTTTTACATGCTTTAATATTAGTAAAAGGATGTTCTACGCTCCTGTTAGTAATCTTTAAAAATACTTAAATTTGTAAGACTATTTCTACATTTCTTCGAAGCAAAAATATTTGATGATGGTAGCCAGAGATGTTTACAAATTTTCTTCGTTAGGTGTGGTGTACACAGGACCGATTGATACTTGGGGCATTTGATACTTCTGCAAAGTGGTTAATCCAGTCCAGAGAAAGACCTAACGTTAAAAATGCTTTTACCTTTCAGGCAACGATGCGTGCCAGAGCGAGCAAACAACAAAAATATTCAAACATGTGCTACACTATTATTCTGGCTTGAAATAAATGCTCACTTACAGAATATAACTGTTGTAAAGAACTACAACATAGAATTTAACGAAATAGTTCAAAAATCGATATTCGAGTTCCCCTAGGAAGAAAAACTTGACTTAGAGACATTTTAGTCAATTTTATTTGTATGTATAAAAAAAAAAGCATGTCTTTTCCAGCCATAATTGCTTATTTCATTTTTCTTTTTTTTATTTATTACTATTTTCGATTTTCATCAAAATTAATATAAACTTTTTTTTTTTTATTTTATAAACAGTATGAAATCATAGAAACAAACAATGCACTTAATATATTTTATGCATGGAATCTGTTAATGTTTATCACATGCACGATTTTCGGTAGGGTTACCGTGGAAGTGAAAATGATATATGCATTAATAAATACACAGATGTATATCGTTGTTTATTTAAAAGACATCCCATATTTATTTTTATTTTATTTTTTATTAATTGCAATACAAAAATAGCTCGATATAACATAGATAACAGGGTTTTACTTACGAAAAACAGAAAATTACTGGAATAAAGAGCAGCCTTAAGGACGAGCATATTGGATCGACTGGACAAAATCGGAGAGACTGGTCAGAAACCGGAAGTTGATTGGAGTTCGCCGGAAGTGCGCTCGGTCGAAAACGGAAAGAGCACACGACACTAAATACTAGAGTATTCTAAATACCTGTACAATTAAACACCAGGTGCAGTGAAGCGTTTAAAGCCATAACCTACTGCAAAAGAAATAGATGAAATAAAGAATAACTTTTATTTGTTATAATGGTTAAAAAGAAGTATTTTCTAATTTTTCTATTTCCATGTAGAATATGTTCATTGGTTAATTTAAAACTAAAACATGTCTTCATTATTCAAATTATAAAGCTTCTAATCATTACTTATGTTTTTTTATTAGAATAAAATCAGTTTCTAAAAAAGGTTTAATATGAAAAGTACTAATCAGATTAGCAAAATTCAGTAATGGAAAAGTTAATTTGTTTCCATTAAAGACAATCTGTCCAGAAACAAGTTTAAATATTTTTTAATGAAATATTTAATTTGTTTGGAAAAAAATTTAATTGTAAATTATGATCAATGAGCATATATATTTATTTAATTTAGACTCAAAATTTAGTCAATTGTACTTCTATCCAATCTTCTATGTCACAATTTCCATTTAGACTGCAACTTAACATTTTTATAGACGTAAGAGATTACAGAACAGTATAAACAGGAGAACTCAGGTGGGACCATTGACATATTCAAACTGTACCATTAACCTTTTTGAAAGGGGATAAAAAAAATAAATATTTTTTTTTGTTAAATTTCTAATGTCTTAGAATTTTTTTTTTTACTCTTGGGCTATTATTCATAAACAATACATTACAATGACATTTTTTTTTGTAATTCTCAGGGTAGCTTGTTTGGGATTAGTGATTTAAAAATTTTGTAGTGTTTTTTCTTTAAAGATAAAAATACAATGTTAATTATTACCAATATATAATTCCAGTAAAATGTTCATTTATTTATGTTTAAAGCTTAATTATGTTAGTAAATTTAATTCAAAAAAGAAGAAAGAAAAAAATCTAAAATTTGTTTATTACAATTGATATTCAGTGTAAATAATATATAAACTTTAATGACACATAAAACTTAAATATAAATAACAATTATTGCCTTTACATTTTGGCTTACTTTTGCAGTATTAATCAGTTTATGTCCAACATCAAAATCTTGAACAATTTTATAAAATTATTCTAAATCAACAACACATTAAAACAAATTTTATTTGGATTTCAATTGAATATATATGATTTTACTCTAGTCATCTTACTGTTGGTTCATCTTTTAGGTATTATCTTACTTTAATTTTTTTTTATTTAAGGTACTTTTTCTTATCTTTGTTTTTCTTGGATAATTTATGTCGGACTTTAAATATGTTTGGATCTATTTGTGGTTCAGAAGTTCTGGAAACAACTTTTTTTGTTGGTTCAGGTGAGACTAGGTGTGGAGCGATTGCTATCATCAATTGCTAAAATCAAAATAACTGTTAAAATATTAATATGTAATAATTCAGTACATACAGTATTAAATTTTTTTTACTTTATAAACTACTGGTCAAAAATATTACATCACTTAAAATTTTCATGAAAAAAGTCATTTTGAAACACTGAGTGAAATATTTCAGTTTGGTATTATCATAAGAAAAGAATATAAGCCAAATAAATAAAAAGAAACAAAGGAGTAATCTTAGCAAAAAGTAAATAATGTAAAGGAAAAAATTAGTTTACACATAAAAATAAAAATTACAAGTTAAATGTAAAAATAGCTAACTAACAGCATTCAATGAATCTTATTATACAAACAATTTTTTAAAGAAAATTTTTGGGTATTTTGTCCCACTCTTCTCGTAGGGCTATCGTGAGCTCTTGGAGTATCCAACATGACTTTTTCTCACATGTCTTCCCATCATATCACAGGTACACTCAATTAGGCTGAGCTTTGGACTTCTTGGTGGAAAATACTGTACCATAATTTCAGTTCCGTTAAAGTTACTAGAGCAGTGTGAGACACCACATTATTGCGGAGTACCACAAAATCACCCCCAATAAATAGATGAAGTGGTACCACATATTCTTGAATGATGTGTATATGTCAATATGTCTCTCATAAGCTATGTAAAAATTGATTTTAGGAGAAATTTTAGGCCATTAATTAAAGAAACCTGGAAGATTGGGCCAAGCTGCATTCTACCTAGGCAGAATTTCATTGAAACCTTATCATATTTTTTCCTTGAAAATGATAATGAAGAAAGCCTAGGATAAAAAAAAAATTTTAAATCAGGGGAGCTTAAAAAAAAATTTTGAGATAAGACAATTTTTTAAAGTTTTCAATGATTTGCGGACAGATGATGAAAATTGAACAAACTTCTTTGGGAATTCAATTTTTCAGAAGAATCTGTCATCCTAATCTGTACGTAAATTTGTCACCTTGAAAGGCATTTCAGCTATGTTAGGCTGACTGAGGATACTTAAATTATGATGATAAGTTCTAACAGAAAGTGAATTCTCAAACTATTTTGTTCATTACATTTGATTGATTTTATGCACTTTTTTCCTGCAAAACAGTAACAAATTGTTTGCCCTTTCAGGCAGTTTAAGTCTTATGGACACATCAAATTGGAAACATTTCCAATAAATATAAATATCCACTCTAATAAGATATAATTAGCTCAGAAATATCTATATTTCTCTCAATCTTTGATTTAAACAAATTTGGTGTAAACATACCATGGTTGTATTGTGTCATTTCAATTGTTATTAAAAACAAAAAGAAAATAAAGTAATTAAATTATGGTGATGAGAAAAGATAATATTCCACAAACAAAACTATTTTATGGATACAAATTTTAACTTAATATTTGATTTAAATAATTATATATTGATTAGTTATTACCTCTGACCATGGTGATAAACCAATTCCAACATGAAGAAATTGCCATTCAGGTAAGCCATGGTGGTACAACATCATCCGAAAATATTGGCTGAAACTATAAGCTAATTTGAACCAATTAAGACTTCTATCTAAAAACCAGATCTCTTGTGCATGACTTGAATCATTATAGACCAAGCATACCTAAAATATTAGCAATAGCATATGTTTAAAATGGAATATATAAATTAACAATTTCAGGATTGAAATTTGTGGAATTATATCCAACTAGGCATAAATAGAAGTTTTGGGGATATTTATTGAGAAAGAAATCCCTTTATTGGGTTAGTAGTATCTTAGAAATGCAATAATTTGAAACATGCAATGAAAGTCATGGAAAAATAACATCTTTTATATACTTATAAATGGTTCTGAATCTTGGATAATCATCAAGGCTAGTTTTGTAAGGAAAGTTGGATTGGTGTAAGCAAGAATAGTAAATGAAAGAGGTAAACTCGCTATGAGGTTTATGACCTGCATGAGGAATATAATGTTTTCCAAAATTTGATGGTTATCATCGACACATGGTTGTCATCTTGTCTGAATATTGAATTAAAAAATGTGTAATTACACATATTTTGAGCCCGCTCGACACACCAACACTCCCTGGTTTTAGATGTTTTATGCTCCTCAAGTTGTAAAATTTTGACAAATACCAAATAATTAATAATTAGATTGTAGAAATGTATATAAAGTAGTATTAATATAACTGTAAATAGATGCTGAGACCTCTTGAATGAGCCTAATAAATTGGCTATTTTCACCTTCTAACTTGCAACGACAATTATTCACTGAGAGTATTTAATATACCTCAGCCAAGAAAAGATAATAGGTTCTATTTGAACCCCTTTGAGGCTACCAAGATGTCTCTGCTTGGACCATCTTCTTCCACCTTCCATCTTCCACCTTCATTCACTTTCTCCAACAATTACTGTGAACTGGTCTCCCTCATTGTCAGAGGAGACTAGTGTCCTCTTTTAGTATAACATTTTTGTTAATAATGTGTGGAGACTGGTTTCCCCCCAGCACTATGGTAATTTCAAAAGAATGGTGGCCTATTGGTTACTCCCTGTCTATCCTAGCTTAACTCTCAGTTTTACCGAAATTCTTTACATTGACAACAATGAGAATATGAATGAACAAACAGTATTGAGGTCATCTGGGAGACCATATTAACTATCCTTGATAAAAATTTAAAAAAGTACTAATCAATGCACTATTTAATTACCTACAAGCTTATAGGCCTGAACTCTACCAGGCAGACTGCTCAGCCAATGGTTCAGAAGCAAGGAACTAGATAAAGGTAGTAAAAGATAGAAACATGTTGAAATTGTAACTGAATAATGTCAGGATTTGACAAGGTTATATTATTCCAGTATTATACAATTACTATTATTGGAGTTTTCTGTAGATTAGAATATTTCAATGGTTATTTGTTTTAGCAACCACAGGTAGATTTAACAAGTTAAAATTATTTTTTTTATTTTGGAGATTAAATACCCTTTCCTCCCTCAAAAAAAAAAATCTTAGCTAATTACAAATAATAGGCAAAGAGAGCATCAGTGAAAAGTAAAAAATAAAATAAACTATAGAAATGTTCATAGATTTCATATTGAAGCCTTTAATCTTTCAAATAACTATTGAACAACTTTTAGTGGCTAACAAATGTTAAGGCATATCTTCAATACATCTATCATGCAATGATGATAGTTAATTATACATAACTATAATTTAATTTATATCAAATCATTATTAATGTATAATAGCTGTCCTGTTTTGTATTGAATAGAGGTGTGTATGACAAGGTCACTTGCCAGAGTCAAATTCCAAACTATTACTCTATTCATAGACAAGATTTTAGGAAAACATTCAGTATGTTAACTTACTCTGTGATGGATTCCGTTTCCTCAAATCACATTGATTCTACAAATAGTAGGCTCAATGAAATAGCATTCTTTGAGGGAGCTTACGATTTGGGATTTATTTTGGATGTACTGTGTTTTTATTGTTGTTATAATTTTTTTTTAATAGTTTTTTCATGTACTTGTTTATTAATTTTTACAACAAAAGTTGTATCGAACTACCTATGTAATAACAGAGGAGTATATAGGTATTTCAGTAATTAAAAAATAAAACTGCAGTCTATTCATGAATTATATAAGTTGCATTAACTATCTGAGAACATAGTAATAAAGTACAATAGGCACAGATGGGCCCACCTTCCTACACAGACAGACTCAGTAACCATGTATATTTTGACGTTTTCAGTTCAAATAAGTTCTTTCTGACAATAAGTTCTTTTCAATACATTCACTCCTGACCGACACACCTCTAGTATTGTATATTGAACAAGATATAAGATTAAAAATTTTAGAAAATACAAATATATTGTACACAACTTGATTATTAATTAAGTTTAAAATACTTACCATTGACACACCATCATTGTAATCTAACTCAAAAATTTTACTGCTGGGTCCAAAAGTTGGTTTACCTTCTACAACATTAACAATGTCCAAATCTTTTAAGCTTGGCATTGCCTCACCACTCTGTTCAATAATAGAGTATCCATAAATACATCTCAAATCAGTCAAGGAATTTATAGATAATCTGCCTACTGAGAGAAGTTCACCTGATATTACAAATGGTAATTAGGATTTATGAGTGAATTGTTTAGGGATTGAGCACCACAGAGAGCATTCCAACAGACAATTAATTATAAATGAAATTAATACAAATATTCATTAACTTCAATAATATTTAAGGAATAAATCAGGATTAAATTAATTATATAAATATAGAGGGCTCTTATTATAATGTGGGTCTGGAAGGAAACTAAACCACCCATATGAAAAAGAAACCTGTGCTGTAGTAAATTAAAAAAATATATAAAGCATTTGATTGAATTTCAAAAGACCAAGGGATAAATACTGTAAAAAATTAGAATATATAGATAACTTATTGAAAACCTAATCAGATATTGAGATTTTCATCTCATGGCTATAATTGGCTAAAATATTCATTTTAAAATTTTAACAATGAGTACTGGTGATGAACCACATCACCTCTCATGTTCAGGGCATTTGTGGTTTTATAACTTTCACTGTCTCAACTGGCTTTTAATTCCACTGACGCAGTCAGAGAAGTGCCAGCATCACTTGAAGCTTTGCTTACTCTACATCTTCAAGCTAAAGAAACAATTCATGGGTAAACCTAAATATTGCAGATAAGTATAGCTCTTAATGTTATTATTTTCTAAAATAAAATTTACTAATAGTAACAGTTGCAAAATAAGTTGCTAATCTTATAATCATAATTTAATAACCTGCATATCTGAAATCATAAGTTAACTCAAATCCATCAGCAGACAAGTAAAAGTTCTTCAAATCAAGGGGAAGTTGACAACACTGTCTTTGCTCCCAGGCTATAATAGAAGCTTTCTCACATGGTTGCCTCTTATCAAGCTTAATATTATGAACACCAGGAATCCAATCTTATAAAACATGTAAAATCTATTAAAGATATTTATATTTTATATCCAATACAATAAAAAATATTATTAACATTGATATCTATAAGTGATTTTTCTGTTTTAAGCTCCTTAGATCAATAGTTAAAAGAAATCACAAAAACTAAGACTAAGGATAAATTGTTTTTCATAGAGCACATGTACTTGAATACTTAAATATGGACCTATATTTATTCCAACAATTTGAAATAATCACTATGTTGAATCAATGAAACTAGAACTGAATAGACAGCCTTCGAGCAATTGATCTAGGACAGACTTTATAATCCAAAAATTTAATACTCCACCGTAAGTACTTGTCTGTGTGGGTTTGACAGATAAAATTTGTATTTATTTTTTAATAAATATAATTCTCACAAAAATCCTCCCAAACCAATCCTCAAAATTAAAAATAATTATTGCGGTCTAGGCTAGCAAGATGTCAAATACCATCTATACTAAGGAAAAACCTGTTCCGATTACTGAATAACTGTAATATTCAAATATTCAATTGAAATTAATAATAAATTTGTTTTCCCTACATTTATTTCAATTCAAAGATCAGACTAAAGATACGAGTTTGATAAAACGTTTTTGTTAATTAGAAAATATAAATTTAAAGGGACAGAAAAATCTCAAACCAAATGAAAAAATAGAATGATATACTTAGAACAGTCATTCAAGAGAATTTTAATTTAAGTTTTTAATTTTTTGTTTTTTCCAATTATTTGTTAAGTTTTCTATATTTTTTTTTTTATTACAAGAGAGATTTCCGAATAGCATTTTAAAATCTAAATTAATTTTGTTTTTTATGAAATGTACTGAAAAAGAATAATGTGGACAAAAATAAATTCATTCTTTAATTACTGTTGTCAAGTTGTGTCAGTTAGCAATCACACCTGTTTTGATTCTACAAAGTAAAAGATTATAGATATAATAATATTGGACTTTGTATGTTATTTACAAGTTAACAGTTACAGATAAATAACAGATACCTAACATAAATCAACTGTTATTAAGAGAACCATGATAAACAAACCAAAACTTTACCTAATGATTTAATTAAATTCAATGTCAAATCATCATAAAATTGCTCTTCAGAGAAAAACTCAGAACTAGAAGTCATTGGAAAAACAAATTATTCCTACACTGATAAATGGCACTTTACCTATGTTTTTAGTTACTATGGTAGCAAGTAAATATAAAAAAAAAAATCAATATGAAAACTACATATAACTAATGCTGAAAGTGAATATTGAGATTATATCAGAGAAAAGTATTGTTAATGAATCATTAAAAGTGAATATTTAACTAGGTAAACATAATAAATAAAAATAATATTTAAAAAAATATATATATATTTTAATTGGTAAATTATTATTATAATGTTTAAGTAGTAATTAAATTATTCCTATACTTATAGGAACTGTTTAACCATAAGCAGATAACTAGGCAGAAGTTAATTCTGTTTAATAAGTTAACTTATTTGTTTACGACAATTTTTGTTTTATATTTGTAAATTACAAATTATATCTAATACAGTAGAATCACACACAAATATCATACTAGATGCAAAATATACCCTATCTTTTAAGTTATATCAAAAATACCCACTAGTCAAAGGTAGTAATTGAGCATATAACCTATTCTTGAAAATCATGTATCCCATCGAAGTTTCATCTATAATCAAGTGATAGGAAAAACACTTTTTTGGTAAGTTTAAAAATGTATATTAATTATTTCAAAGAAACACAATTTACATCCATAAATCAGAATCAACCTATTACAATATTATTATGAGATGATATGAAAACTGATAAAATAAGTTCAAAAATGGTAAATTTGTATATCAATGATATGCTCTATAGAAATTAATAACTCAATATCAATTTTTAAATCAATAAATACACTCACCTCAAAAATGGAGTGGAGAAGAGAAAAAGAAATTTATTCATTCATGCTGTCCAAATACATTGGGTTGCCACATTACACAGCATACTGATCAATCCGTGATCGGACATATATAAATACATATTTTTATATGATATAATATAATAGAAAGATAACACATTTTTTTCCCATAGTATTCATTTAAAAAAATTCTGCCTAGTGAAATTTAATATTTAAGAAATTCAACTCTAAATAAAAAAAATAATAATTCATTGGTGTAGAATTAGAAACACGTGAATTTGAAGAAGTAATAAAATGGAAGCTAGAAAACAACTTAAGATAGTAGAAATGAAAATATGGAATTGAAAATTTTATCTGTCTTTATTGAATTCCATAATGGTGTCAATAAAATTTAAAGAGAAATCACTATTTTTCTATTTAATATTAAATCAAATATGCAAAAAACCATTTATAGACAAAAGGTGTTAACACAATTATCAAATCATAATACAGACTACAGAACTGAGTGATGAAATCATTAATAAAAAATAATCCTAAGATCTATCCCAGAAATGTATCTACCTATACCCCTGGAAATATATCAGAAAATGAAAAGTTTGTTTAACTTCATGTACTCCTCCATGTCATTAATTAAAAAAACTCTCTCAATATTTGTTCTGTGAAGAGGTATTGCAAACCTACCTGAAATTCTGCATTTAAGGATTAAGATTAAAGTATTTTATTCCTAGTGGTTTACCACTCCTTTAAAAATTAAAATGGAGTTATTTCAATAATGCAACTTAGGAGAGTCCCTGAATTAATTATTGTTTGTCCAGGTCAGAGCTGGGTGTCCAAGTAGCAAAGAAAAAATAACTATTTATCAATTTAACTTTCTGTTCATGGTAATAGCTTTGTAGATTCAGCAATGACTAATGCACTCACCATAAATGAAATTTACTTACTTACTTAGAGACAAATAGGTTTAATAATTATTCATTAATTTGCAAATTGATGAGTGATGCGTACAGGGTGCTAGTAGAAAACGGCCCATCAGATATAGAAGAAAAAAATGTCTATTAATGCTTTCATAAACAATAAAACATACTCGTGTGTAAAGTATTAAAAACATAAAACCGCCTAAAATATTACCTAAAGGTCTCATACAGCCAAGAAAGTTACTATGCTAAAGAATATCACAAATGAAAAAAAACCATTTGGTTCTAGGATGGAAGGAAAAGAAAATTAGGTATAGAGGAGTATTGGATTAAAATAATAATCAAACATAATACAAATATAATTAATCATCATTTTCAGTATATAATAAACAAATACGTATTACAAATATTTATTACTTTGAGGAAAATACCTCTTAACAATAACTTAATCCACACCACATCAAATACAGTAAATTATGACAATTTCCACATTTATAAAAAAGTTTCCTTAAGAATTAAGTAATATTACAAATTTAACAATAAATCCAATTTTGTATTGAATAATTATTTTTTCTTATCATTATAAACTATTCAAGAAATAATTAATACAATTAAACATAAAGATAGAGAAAAAGGATTAGAATAAAATAAAAAAATGTTTAAAACATATTTTCTAAACTCAAACCAAATACACCATATTTACAGAAACTGAATTCAAAATTTAAATACTTGTTCAATGATTATTCCTGGAACATAAAAATAAAAATTAATTAATCTCAAATTAATTCTAAAATGTTACCAACAAATCATACAATTTACTTAATGGGTTCTTTTTATTTTAACCTGCACGTTCAAATATATTGATATGAACTGTACTATATAATAAGAATAAGAATAATCAAAAAGTACAAATGTTGGAACATGGAAACCCAAATTTCAATAAATAATAAAAATCTGATTCAAACAAGTTACGATTGGCATGATATATTAAAAAAAAAAAAAATTAAAAGAGAGGATTGAATTCTAAGCTAAAGTAATATTTTTAAAAAAATTAACAGTCTAAAAGGTAAAAGGGACAAAACTAAATCATTTAACTCAAATTTAATTATTTAGTTTTATAAATACTTTATTAGAAAAAGATCTACAAACATCAAGTATCAAAAACAGTTAAGTATTAATTCATAATTATCATTTTACAGTTCAGTATGTTCATCGGCATCCTCCTTTGAAACTGCGAAAGGCTCAACTTCTTCAGCACCACAGTCAGATATCACAACATCATTAACTGGCCTATCACGACTATCTGTTTTAGTATTTTCAATTTTCCTTACAATATCCTAGGAAGAAAACACAACATCAATAAACATGGTAATAATCAATATCATAAAATAACAGTTATTACAATAAAACAGAGTATTTTATCTGAAACAAGACTTTAAGAACGAGAAAAATTCTGAAAAATCAAAATTCAAAATGAATAGAAGTAATCAAAAACATTAATAATTTATTCAAGATCTATTATCATCTTGAGCAGTCTTAATCAAATGATCTTTCGATCACACAATATTAGCTGGTATGATATAATTTAAAGTAAATCACATGGTAAATAGTTGAGAATAAAAATTTTTATATCAATATCAATTAAAGGAAAAGTGATTTGTCAGATCTAACAGAGGATATAGAAGTAAGCAAAAAAATAATAAAACATTTCACAAAGAGTATAAGTCAATCAATAGGGCACTAAAATTACAATCAAAACTGACAAAAATAAATTTATGTATTAAATACAGGAACTATTTACCATTCCACTGATAACTTTTCCAAAAACAACATGTCTTCCATCCAGCCAGGGTGTTTTCTTTGTAGTGATGAAAAATTGAGAACCATTTGTGTCTTTTCCAGCATTGGCCATGGATAACCATCCAGCACCATAATGTTTCAACTTAAAGTTCTCATCAGCAAATCTTTCACCATAGATACTGTGACCTGAAATAAATTCAAACCAAAAATCTAAAGATAGTTACATAAATAAACATTTCATGTAATGAGAATTAGAGTGCTGCCAATGGGTAGTTTCTCTACAGACCTGTAACACTCCAATATAACCGAGATCAGATTTACTAAATGTATTATAATGTACAGTTGTAAATAGCAATAAATAAATATTTAAAAAAAAAAAAAATGCAATGAGAATTAAACAATAAAGGCTCATTTTTTAAAAGATGTAATTTCATATTATTAAAACGATAAAAGTAGTTATTACCTATGTACTATGGTAATATGT
>NW_027114054.1:191302-240218 GCF_000696795.3 Halyomorpha halys
TATATATATATAGTAAAGTAAATTAGGGACAGGTAATAGAGAGTAGTTCATCACTCAACAAATACCGCTTGGTATAATAGCATATATTTTCTAATCACTACATTTTGAATACATAAAATAATTTGAAATAATGACAAATTAATACATATTGTTTTGCTAACAAGTACTAGCTGATTAACTAACAAATATTGACTCACTAACTAGTACTGCCAATACACAAGTTTTGCACCATCCAAATATTATTATAACCTACTGTTTAATTTGCAGATGTGGTACTTATATATTAGTCCCTCAAACAGTTATTTCTTGTAACATTCACTTTAACCTTCTATGTTTATTTCTGTAATTGTTAGTAAACAGAACAGTTGTGTTGCGAATTGTTCACATGTTTTCTTTGCAAAACAATATTTAAAATTTGGAAATTAAAACATTGAGAAGAAAGAGGTGAAAGGTATAAATACTGACTGCTGGAATATGTATAAAACTGATGAACACAGAGATGCTAACCATGAACATTTTAATATTAATCAAGGTTATTATTTTAATGAGGCACTGCATAACTTTCAGATTCATACTTATGTGAAGTTATATGGAGCTGTATCTATAAGAAAGAGTAACCATTTGCAGCAATGCTGAACTGCATTATAGTATTTAGTGCGCTGAAATAATGTTATTGTATTTTTTTAATAAAGGAAATAAATTCTATTTAAATTTAACATTTAATGCCAGTCTTAATATTAATATTAATTAGATAATGTATGGTGTCAGGTTATAACCCACAACCTTCAGAAAGAGTAATATGTAAGTACTGCAGGCCAATATTATCATTAACATGTGAATCTGATTAACAGGCACATACTGTCAGGGATGTACAAAACTAGCATGTTAAGAAAAACACATCTTTTCAGGAAGGCCAAAAAGTTTCTTACTTTAACTGCATAAGAGCACTGGTTGTTTTCCTATCAAAGTCTAAAGCCCAATCATTAACTCTGGAAAACTGGCATTGTAATTCAGTAAGGGTAAGAAATCATTTTTCAACCCTCTTGTAAAGTTGAGTTCTTACTACAATGGTTTCACACATGCTGGACGTTATGGACATGACTATTAATAAGGGTCTGAAACCAGTGTGTTACTGTATAGTTTAAGAATGTTCAGCAATTTAGCAATAAAAAAAACTGAGCCTAGGAGAAAATAAATGTATACATTTTATTTTTAAATTGAAACCATCCTTAAGTAGAATTAAAAAGAACAATAAAATCGATAGGAATGAAGAAAAAGAATAAAACCAAAAAAAGAGTATATATCGTGAAACTGAAACAGTTAACTTGATAGAAGATAAAAAGAGTTTTCAGAAATTTCAATGAAGGGTAATAGGCAGGTTTATCTAAGCAACATATCAAAATATCTCAAACAGATACTTTAAAGATAATTGATGTTTTGATACAAATAAATACAATCAGTAAATTAAAATGCAAAATACTCAGGTAGGTAATAAATTGTAGGAAGAAAGTGAAGGAGGCGGTCACTTAAGGTACAAAATAGTAAAGATCAACTTTAATAAATAATTAATCTTTACTTTCTTGTACCTTTATTGATCACCACTTGGACTATATTTCTTCTATTTATTATTATACTTCATACAAGAAAAAAAAAATGGTGGCTCAACTCAAAAATTTGATATTTTTGCATAGTGGTTGAATAGCACTTAACATGTTAGAATTGGTACTCGCAAATTGAAATAATACATACCTCCAGTTCCATCTCCTTTGGTGAAATCTCCACCTTGGATCATGAAATCCTTAATAACTCGATGGAATTTACTTCCTTTAAACCCTTCACCTTCCGATTTCTTAGCTAATTCAACAAAATTATTCACAGTCTTAGGAACAGTTTTACCAAACAGCCCAATTTCAACCCTTCCAGCAGGCTCACTACCTATTTTAATATCGAACCATACCTGAAAACATTATAATAAAACACAATTAATCTTTTTTAACTTCCTAAATGATAAAGTCAACTGTATTTCATAAAAACTCAAAACACCTATATGATTAGATTAAGAGTACATAACAGACAAAATATTCAAAGAAAAAGAGCTCACAACAATTTAGGAAACTATTTTCTCTAGTATCAAATCTTATTTATTGTTTTCAGGGGAATGAGATGTGGTAATAATTTTGATTTCTTTAGTAAAAATTCTAATAAAATTTATCATAAAAGAGAAAATTGTAGAAAAAAATGTGCAAAGCAAAAAATAAAAAGGTTCCATTGAGAAAATTACTTACAATCCTAGAGAACCAATTAAAAACATATATTTTATTAGATATTAGTTGCAGGGTATGGAGCTCCATAAGATATGTTAATCCAAAATTTCATTTATCTTTAAATGTATTATTGAAACTATCCTTATCTAATGCATATATTTGAGATAAAATTCATGACTTACAGAAAAATGATACAGAATGTAACTTAAGTGAATACATATAAAGTAGGAAAAAATATTTTAATATTTTTTCCTTATCGAAACCTAAATGAAAAAAATATTAAATATATGAATAAAAACTACAATGATAAAAATATAAAGCACGCAATCGTTAAAGAGATTAACCACTAAAATATAAAATATATTTCAATGCTTTTGGCATCCTTAGATATTCCTACCAAGGATAATGGGAAACTGGTGAATTAGCTAAAAAATAAATTCAAATGAACTACTAAAAATGAACCAATGTAGTAAATGGGGTTGTACTGTCATCAAATTCTTAGAAGAAAAAATAAATAAAACCATTAATGAAGTACTTAAGTTCAGCAACATAACATGTTAAAATCTTAATATTGAAGGAATAATTTAAATTATCATCAACTCAAAAACAAGTGCATTCAAAAACACCCTAAACTAAAAATGAAAATAGAAAATAATACACATTATACCTTGGCAGTAACTTTAGGTCCTTTTTTAACATCAGTTTCACATTTACCTAAAACTACAAAAATACCTAAAATACAAACTAGGCATCCGACCGAATACATTGAAAGCTTCATCTTCATTGATTGAGTCGTGATAAAGCCGGTGGGTTGTAGCTTGAGAGGTTACATACCTTTTGACAGCCAATAGAATTTATACACATAAAGAAACGTCAAGATAACACCTAAGTTGGTAGAATTTATGAATGAAAAAATATTTTCAATTAATTTTTGAATTTTAAACATTAAATATCAAAATAAAAAGAAATAAACTTTAATTGAGATCGTAATAATTAAATTTTCAGCTTAGTTCAGTATGAAATAACTATATGTGTGTGTGGTTTTTTTTTTTTAACGAGGATTGGTGGAAATCTTCAAAAAACACGAATAGGCCGGTACCTATCCGTATGTGGGATTTTTAACCACTAAAACCAACATCCCTACACCTGTTTCTCACCCTCCACGGGACCACCGTTAGGCATTACATCATGGGGGTGAGTGAGTGACGCCTCATTCTTTTAGGCTATCTCCTGGTTCGCCTTTCTTTCTTCTCATTTGAAAACTTTTGCATCACCTGTGCAGCGAATCGTTGGGATGTCATTCAGTAATCGTAGTTAAGCAGCATAATGTTGACGATATTAGCTGCTGTCGGGTCTGAACCGCAAACGGGTCGAAGCTCACTCCTTTCTTCATGATAGCGGGGCACAAGAAGAAAACGTGTTCTGCATTCTCTTCCATTTCTGGGCACAATGGACATTCTCCGATGTTATCGAGCTTAAACCTATACAAGTAGGCTCCAAAGCAACCATGCCCTGTGATAAACTGGATGATATAATAGTCTACCTCCCCGTGGTTCCTATTCACCCAGGTCTCAATGTTGGGCACCAGCCTGTGCGTCCACCTTCCACTAAATGCCATATTTCAGCGACGATGTCAATTTCTTATAGTCTCCTTTCTTAATTCGTCTCTGGGAATATAGTCAACACTATTATAACAGCGCCTCCTCTCATCGCCGATCAGCTCAATCGGTAGCATCCTGGCCACCACGCAAACCGCTGCGTATGAGACTGTACGAAACGCGCTGATCACTCTTAGCGCACACTTACGATACACTGACAACATCGGTCTTTTGTAGGCCTCAGTATCCAACGCATCCATATCGCAGCTGCGTAGAGCAATATGGACGGAACCACACTTGATATCAACTGCCTACGGCTGTTCCTGGGCCCCCCTATGTTGGGCATTAAACGTTAAAGTGCGGTGGTGGCTTAAGCCGCTTTATCACTCACCCGCTGAATATGCTCTCTGAACTGAACTCGTCGATTCTTACCCCGAGATAAGTCAAAGAAGGCTTGGACCGGATTTCTTGCCTACTGGCTCTCAAGGTGATAGTTCCCCTCGTTTTCCTGCTACTGACGAGAAGGGCCTCTATCTTATTGTCTGCTAATTGCAGCCCTACAGATTCTAGCCAATCTCGAACCGAAGCGACACAATGGTTGGCCTTCAGCATGAGCTTTCTTTATGCTTTGCCTCGACTACCACCGCGATATCATCAGCAAAGCCCACTATTTCGGAACCCTCTGGTAGTCTAAGCCTAAAAACTCCGTCGTACATGGCATTCCACAACAGAGGTCCCAGCACCTAACCCTGGGGTACACCGCCAGTCACCTTAAACCTTCTCGAGCCGTCCTCTGTCGAACATATCAAGGTCCTGTCCTCAAAGTAGTCACGAATGATACTCCTGAGGTATTCAGGGACGTTCATTACCAGCAGGGCATCCAGAATGCAGCTCCATTTTGCTGTGTCAAAAGCATTCTTTACATCCATCGTGACAATAGTGTGTGTGTGTGTTTTTTTTTGTTTCTTTTTACGAGGGTCGCTGGAAATCTTCAAAAGACACGGATAAGCCAGAACCTATCCGTGTGTGAGATTTTTACCCACTAAAACCACCGCTCTACACCTATTCATTCCTCTCCACGGAACCGCCGCTAGGCATTACTTCATGGAGGGAAATGGTTGAGTGCCGCCTCGCTTTCTTCGCATGGTTTTCACGTCTTCTAGCCCTCTCTTCCTCTCTCAACCTCTCAAGAACGACTGTAGTGAATCTCTTCACTGCGTTCCAATGCTGGTCTGAGAGTAGCATATAGCGCACCACGTTTTCAGGTGTGATGCGTCCTCCACAAATTCTCTGAAATTCTCTTCTCACTTCAGCAAACCGAATACAAGCAAAAAACAAGTGCTCCGCGATTTCCTCGACAGTCTGACATCCAGGGCATTCTGCGGTGTTGTCCAGTTTGAAGCGGTACTGGTAGGCTCTAAAGCATCCATGTCCGGTCAACAATTGGGTTATGTAAAAACCCACCTCACCATGCTGGCGGCCATACCACGTGCCCAATTTGGGTATTAACCTGCGAGTCCATCTCCCGGAATCTGCAGCCTCCCAACGCTGCTGCCACTGGTCGATGGTTATTTTTTGCTCTTCTTCTCTGGAAACGTGTAAGCCTCGTCCATAGTGCCTGCTTCTTTCTTCAACTAGGCGTTCCATAGGCGGCTTCGGGCTATCACGCACACCGCTTCGTAGGAAACAGTTCGAAAAGGGCTAACTAAGCCTTCGGCTACTTTCTCTGGGACCTCCAACGTTTGGCATAAGGCGTGACAAAAAGGATGCTACTTTAGCAGGTTTGGCGCTAATATACTCCGTGTGAACATTAAAGCGGAGACGTGCATCGATCATGACTCCTAAGCATTTTAAGCAAGACTGGCAACGAATTTCGTGCCTACTACCGTAACAGTGATGGACTCCGTTTGCTTCCTGCTAGTTACTAGGAGAACCTCGGTCTTGCGATCTGCAAGTTGTAGGCCTACCAAAGACAGCCAACCTCGGACCGTACCAACAGCCTGTTAGCGATGAGGGTAACTTCTTCCAAGTACTTCGCTGCCACTACGACTTTAACTTCATCTGCGAATCCCAAAACTGTGGCTCCCTCCGGCATTGTCAACTTTGAAATTTCATCGTACACGACGTTCTGCAAAATAGGCCCTAGAACGGGGCCCTGTGGGACACCACCAATCACTTTGTGGCCTCCTTTGGCCAATGTCTGAAAAATAAAACAGAACTTTATCTCTAAAGTAGTCTGTAAAACTCTCATAAGATAGGCTGACACCGCCATAGTCTATAAGGCATCTAATATACAGATCTATCTTGCAGTGCTAAAAGCATTTTTGACATCTAGAGTGATAATTGCTGCACAACGCTTAGGCGCTAAGCCTCTCCTTCACCTTGCTCCTGGAATTGCTGTACGGGCTGTTTCGACTATTAATCCTATAGCATCTACCGTGGATCACTCTTTACGAAATCCATAATGAGTGAGCCCCTGAGAGGCCATTTACATCCTCTGTGAAATCTTGTAGCCTGAGGGAAAGGATTTTCTCGAATTCCTTACCCATAGTATCCAATAAACATATTTGTCGATAGATTGACAGGTCTTTCAGTCTTCCCTTACCCTTTGGAATAAGTAGGAGGCGCTGTCTCTTCCAAGGTTTCGGAATTGAGCCTTCACGAACGCAGGAATTGAAGAGATAAATGAAAAGAATCCGGCCGTTTTCTGAGAGCCACCTTAAGATCCACATTTGGGATTCCATCCAATTCTAGTTAGTGCCCTGTCATGTTGTTGGTCTGAGGCTATGTCCTCTATCTCTTCCTGCGTGATTTGTGGGAAATCAGTTGTATGTATATTGTCTATACAACTCATAATATTCGCCTGTTCCGGGAATAGTGTACTGACAATTTTGTCCACAACATTCGATCTCGTGAGCAGCTGCATCGTTCCTTTACATAATTTCTTAAACGCTATTTTATTAGGCCTACCCCATGGATTTTCATCCACCTCATCACAAACTGTGTGTTCGCGTGTGCGTGCGTGCGTGCTTGCGTGCGTGCTTGCGTGCGTGTGTGCGCGCGTCTGTGTGTGAGTGGGCGCGTGTGCGTGTGTGTGCGCATACGTGCTGATTACCTTTAATAATGGCACAAAGTATTTCTTTAATTAAAAAAAAAATCAGCATGTAAAATAAGATACAAGTTCGTTAAATGAGATCCCATAGTTCAATCCACGGGGTCTCATTTAAATATTGTCAATGAATTGATTGATTATGTTCAGTTATTTTACAATTAAATTATACTACAGCGACCATAATTATCGTATCTGTTCCAACGACCACTTCTGACTTAAAATATGTTAGAAGTAAATGCATTACAGGTTTCGTGTTCCTTTATCAATCAGTCAGATATTTGTTCCGACCAACACAATTTTTGTTTAGAACCGCTTCTGGTAGTCAAAACAGTCCATGGGCCTGGGCAAGGTCTGGGAGTTTGATTCTGAACTTGGTATCATTCAAGTAGAAAAATTCTTGGCAGGAACGTCGCGAAGCTCATAGGAGTTCTATTAGTGCATCATTAATTGTTATTTACGCTATACTGAACGAAAGTTTGTCATACAATTTTATTTAACGGATTAGAGTCTAAAAAATATGATTTGTGACAGAAACAACTTTTTTTTATCGACATATTTTTATCATATTGTATCGAGGTGGGTTATTGAACTCAGATGGCCTCGATACTACGAGTTCACTAATTAACATGTATGAATAGGTAGGTAGGATAGGATAGTGGTCAGGATAGTACATACATGGCGCAAAGATGCATAATTGAATCAGGACCTCCTCCGATGCATCCACCATTCTTCTTTTTCCTATGTGGCACCCAGTCGATCAGCTTTATATAGTAAGTTTCTCACCACTTGAGCGGACACTAACAAACCATCTGAGGTCGGATCTTCCTACTTTTCTTGTTCAATGTAGGACCTCCCAATCGAATAAACTCGGGTTTTCACTCCTGTCAATTCTTGCGACATGCCCTACTCATCTCAGCCTACCAACTTTTACAAACCTTTTAATATTCCTGTCTTTGAAGAAATCGCAGTCTGTAACATTTTTTCTTTCTCACCAAGTATTACACCTTCATAGATTTTTTAGTTATTAAGATACTACGTTATTTCTAAGCAGGGCTACACATAACTTATTATGAATGACGTCAACATTCAAAAAGTTATTGACAGCAAAGAGAAAAAATAACTTACCGAATCCTAAGTGAATGTTGGATGTATTGTGGTATTAATTCAAATCAGTCTATACTTTATAAATGCAGAATTTTTATTATCTCTGTTCAAATTCGGTACTATTTACAGATAAGAAAACTTTTTAATGACTTATTTTCTCAATATTTTGGATAATGTTTATTTTTGAGAATTATAATGTCTCCTTTTACGCATTTTTCAGATGTATGATGATATTGAAAGTAACGGTTTCCTTTGTTTTCTTGATTAAATTGTCAAATACAAATGAATACTGTGATTATAATGGCGAAAAATGCTCTGAAAACACTGATAATTTATATACCAAAGGTATTTCTTATTGTAAATCATAAATATATTTGAATTTATTTGATGCTTATGAGAGTGTGTTGTTTAGGAAATTCTGAATATTTGACTACATATCTTCAAAGAAATGTAGACTATCATCCTTCAAATGACACCTGTTTTGAATCTAACATAGCTGATGATTTACGAATTTTTAAGAATGGGATAACTAAGGAAATGCTAAACAATGCATATTCTAAGTAAGTTATTCAAATCTGTAAGTAATTTTTGCTGAAGTGATCATTTAAAATGGCATGTGTAAGAATGTAAATTACTAAGCATTTGAGTATTGAATTTATGCGTTTGTCAAATAAATAACAAACAATAAATTTATGTTATGATACCCACAGTAAATTTTTTTGTGTTTGATTTGCTTCTCCTTCATAGAATTTGTTACAATAAATAAAAACCGTTTAATTATTATCTTCATTTTAAGCGTTTTTATAAATATACTTAATCTAAAATTTTAACAATGTTGATTTATACACTTTGTTTTATCGATTTATTAAAACTCCAGTCTGTTACAATTTGACGAAGTATCAGATACTTATTTTAGTCTTAACTGGATGTGGTTACTATGAAAAAATGAGATTTTTGATGCCCTAATTGTAGTTTGGCATCTTTTTTATGTATTAATTAAAACTTCCACAGGTAAAGAAATAGTTCCTACTATTTCACCTGTGGATATCACTAAATCTGATTTCCTAGTTTTTCTGAATGCAGAGAACAAAAGACTCTCTTGTACCAACAAATCCATTTCGGTTTAGAAATACACGTAAAATACGAAATAATTTTGGATGCTTGAGATTTTATCATTGAAATTATTGAGAAAATTTGTTTGTCATCAACAATCAATCTACAAAATGTTAGTTGTGTCATGACTTAGTTAGAAGAATGGGTACCTTGGACAAATGAGATTTCTTGAACTAAATAAAAATGAGACAATTGCTTTATTATTACTGATATACATCCGCTCTGGTATAGATATTTTTTTTCTCCAAATCTGTGGTTCTCACCAGGTGTTTTATGGCTTAAAGGAGGCCGCTAGAGGCTTGGGATTGGTGGCGGGATGGTTCAGCAGCACGTATTTTTGTGAAAATTGACTGTTAGATCTCTTTTATTAATTAAATTTCCTGATGTTTTAAGTGTCAGCTGGAAGGATTTAACTGGCAAATGCACTATAACTATAAAAGTGACTTCAAATGCTGTTATCTAATTTTCAAAGATTTCACTAAAATGATTCGCACATGTGTGCTGGCCTTGCAAATTTTGTGGAATGAACATAGATATAGACTACTATTTGATTATCTTCAAAATAAGAACGAAGATCACAAATAATCATGTCACTAGGAGGAAGCCTAGTGAAATATCAATGGGAAATATTTAAAGGATCCAGAATCTGGTCAAAGATTTGAGGAACAATTCAGCCTCCAGGTGGATATTATAATGAGAGAAATGAGGTACCTTGTTGACTTCAGAACAGGAATGGAGAATTGTTGAAAAAAGCTGCAGAACAAGTTCAACGGAACAAAAAATCAACACCAGAAAAGAATGGTTCTATTCAAAGTGGCTAGGCAGTTACAGACCCAAAAACTGAGCCTACAAATCAATAGTGCTCTTGACTAGTATCAAATGAATTTAAAATATTGAGGTGAAAAAAGACGAAAATTCGTAAAATGAAAAAAGGCTGGAAAAGGAAAAAAATTAAGGTGAAAGCAAATTTGTGAATTTTTTCATGTTTTGATAAAAGAGAAAACAACTACAGATGGTTATTATTATGTAACTAAAATATGTTAGTTATTAACTTTTATATCTATTATAAAAGATCATAATTTCTGATGATAAGTGATTGAAGATGATAATTACTCATGATAAGAGGTGATTAAGAAAATTCTTAGTAATGAAAAGTTGTGATAATTATTTAACGACAATGTATAATGAACATTTCTGACTCATATTAGGGTAAACAATCTGATTGCTTTAATGCACTTAATCTAGTTGTTAATGTTTACTTTTAATTTCTCCGTTCATTATATTTATGGGGGGTGTTCTGTCTAAACTGTTATGGTAGCCTATTCTGAGAAATTCAGTTGGAATGGCAGTATAAAACTTACAATATGTGAATAAGTAAATTTCTCAATACCGTTTGTTTTTATTTTTATTTTTTGTATGTTATTAATTTGTCCATTTAATTCAGATATAATTTCATCTTTTTCCAGGTATTGTAAATCGTAGCATCTGATTAATCTCTTACTGCAGTTTAATATCTAGTGGGTTTTTACGGTTATATTAAACCGCTCAGCAAAAGTTTTTTAGATTGCTTACTATTAGTACTATCACTAATTGCTGACTATTTGATTAGTAAATTCCCGTCTCAATTTTTTAAAAATATTTTTTACATCTATTAAACCATTAATAGATTTATTGATTAAAAAAGGGGAAAGTTTTTTAAATCATTTATGTTTTTCTCTATTTTCTATTATATATGAGGGAACATTAGTTAAAATTTCATTCAGCTGTATAAAATCTGGAGGCGTTTTTATCTGGCCCCACTTCAGTCCCTTATGTGAGCTGATAACTAGCTCTTCCATTTATCCAAGATCAAATTATTTCTTTTAAACCATAGAATAAAATAATATGTAAATGCATATATAAAAAGAACGGCTAAAAGTAAAGAAAAGTAACTAAAAACTATTCTTATCTGTTTGAAGCCTAGCTAGTAATCCTCTAGAGATCATGAAAACACACAACCTTTCTCTTTGATGTCTTCCTGCTGACTAAATATGTTAATTTTAAAGACAAAATAATTCCACCTATTTTAATTAATAAAACAAAAATTTCAATTGCACATTAATAGTATCTACTTAGAAATTCCTACTTCCAAGGTAGATGAGGTTATAAGAGGTCTATTAAGATGGCTGTGATCATATGGACATTTAATGGTTATTCCACAGCCTTCGTAGTCAAAATTTGATCTAGATTTTGATTTAGAAGGCCATGGAATAACCACTACAAAGCTGTATGATCACAGCCATCTTAACCCCTTGTAGAGCTCACTCAAGAATTCTCAAAATCGGAGCGCAGGGAGGCTGACTGGCACATAATGCATAAAAAACTCGTGAAGTCCCTAAATCCCCTTCTTTAATTAAACCAAAATTTACCAATGATCTTGAGGATGTAGAAAATTAGGGGATAATACAAAATAATTTAAATTATTTCTTATTTAAGTACAAAAACCAAAACAAGTCAAAATGCGGAATTCGCAAATGAATATAAATCAAAATAGGACCTTATATCCTCGATACAAAATTCAAAAACGGGTCAGACATGAACTTGAAATGTGTGGGGACAAAAAGCTGTTGGAGTCTTCATACATCAGAGCTGATGAAAGATTGCAAGAACAGGCTGAATAGCATGTTGCCCTGAGTGGTTTCGCATGAGAGGGGAATATTCCTTTGTTATACACAGGAGTAGTACGTGAGCCGATGTATTCCTGTCTCCACTGTGCAATAACAACATCAGAACCTCTTTTGGGGGTGGGATGGGTTTGATGTTGGACGATCATCAGCCGGAAGGAATCTCTTTAGACGAATTTTCAAGAAGGTGTGAGGGCCGGATGTCAGCTGGCTTCTTCATTGAAGTTATCCGATACACAGTTCAAGTGACAATGCTCTGAGGAAACCTCTTCTTGGAATTGATTCCTGTGGTAAATAACCAAGGAATTGATCCCTCCCAAGATCAGCATAGTGTAGAAAACAGTCATTGGTCATCGGTATGTATTTCACTCCCTCCCCACATTTGGTCTGCAGTGTCCACTCCAGTTTTGTGAGCATTATAATACGTTATGACCTCAGGTTTTTTTTTGTTCCCCAGTACTTTTATCAGTGACTTTGGTTTTGAGCATAGTAGAAACCAGGATTACATATTTATTCTTGTGTGGAACGTAGATGCCAACACTTTTCTATCGTTGAATCTAAAAAGGCCGGAATATTGTGGTCTCCCTAAAAGCAAAGAAATACTGAAATAACAATTGTAGAATTCATAAAAAAATCTAGGAAAGAGGCGCAATGAACCTGAAAGGCACACCAGAAAGGCATGATGAGCACAAGATTCCCATTCATTAACAGTAATAGTATCTGACAAAAATGACACTAACACAAGTTTCGAAAAACAATGAAGAGCTTGAATTTACTATCTAAAGTGAAAGAGACTGACTTTATGTTTGTTACATAATTGAGCGCGGTGAGCCTGTTTGATCAATACAGGTTTAACGCATTTTCTTGATGGCTGTAGCTAAACAGACTGGGTGGGTCAAAACCTCCCCACAAAGTTAGAAAACTACAGGGAGATAGGGGTCACACTCGGCGCCTTTTTGGAAGAGGTGCCAAAAAAACCGAATCCTGTATATGTCAAATTAGCTGCGCTTAATGCAGGGTTAATAAACATTTATAACCTCTCCTTTGGAAGTTTGAGTCTGTAAGTGTATACAATAATGTGCAATTGAAATTTTGTTTCCTGAAGATGGTGTTCTAGCCGAAATGTCGAAAATTTTGTTTTATTAATTGAATTTGATGAATTTCACATTTTTATGATTTCCATGAAAATGCATAAGTCATGATTTTTGCATGAAATTTGTACTGAAAATAGGTACAAACTATAGCCACAAATAAAAAAGTTTACTTAACCTTTAGAAGCCCTCTAATGAAGTGTTAAAAAATGGCCATATCTTGCATTTAAAGTTAACCGATTGTAATTGATTAAGCACTTTTTTTTTTTTCCTTTTTGAATGTAATTAGGTACTATTTTTTTTCTTTTTCACTGGAACTATTTATGTTATGATTTATGTCTTTTTTCTATTTTTTATACTTCCACTTTTGTTACACTTTTTACAATTTATTATAATACCCTTTGATTAGACTTAATTTAATGCTATTTTTACAAGAAACTATTTTCCTCTAATGAGTAAAACTAATCTAATAAACACCTAACTGTGTAAATAGTTAAATATACTTTCATAATACGCTTACAATTTTGTGTGATACTCTTCCTACATCTAAAAACTAAATTAATTTAATTTTTTTTTTTTTTTTTTTATTCAAGAGGTATTTTCATGAATTTTAGTTTTCAAATTCTATGATAAATCATTGAACGATTTTACTCCAATGTAATAATAATTTCTTTGCATTAGAGTAGTTTCTATCGTTATATTCTGGAAATTAAATTTCTCACTAAGTGAGCATTTTTTGAGATTTGACATTTTTTCAAATTTATTGTTTTGTTTTTTTATGTTGTTATGATTGCTGTTTTTATAAACAAAGATTCTAAATTCAGAATGATTAGTTCCTAGAAAAGTGGTTTAGAGAGTTCATGTTTTTTTTTTAGTAATGCAGAAATAATACTTTTTTGCTTTTTGATCACTGGCTCATTGGATTACAGACTGAGTCAACGTGCAATATTATGTTTTTATAATTTACAGTATTTATCAGTTTCAAAACTATGAAAATCAACTTTTGAGCTATTTTTGTTATTTCTAGTGAATTCCAATGCTATTTTAGATTTTTATCAACATAAATTCCTAAATATCTTTTGTAGTCACAATGTTTTAAGTATACATAAATGTTTGTATTGGTATTCATTTTAATTTTCAATTAATGTGGTTTACCAATTCCAGTTTTGTTGATGTTTAGTGATAATATATATTGATTTGACCATTCCAATGATGTTTTTTAAGCCAGCTTCTGTTTCTTCTTTAACTTCCTTCCATCTATTTCCTTAAAAATTATTATGAAATCATCAGGGAAACTGACTATTTTTCCATTATTGATAGCTGTTAGGATTTTATTATGTATATCAAAAATTACTTAAATTATTTTCAGTTCTGAACTTTTGTAGTTGACTTAAAAAAATAATTATTCCTTCTCGAAATTTGGGGTTTTACATATGAAAAAAATGCATCTGTCTGCAGGTTTATTGGACCAACTTTTTTCAGGTTTGACACAGATCAAGGACGATGATTCTTAGAACGCTAATTACCATTCACAATTTTGTTTCAAAACGGTGGCCGATTAAAGATTTCATATGCCGCCGTCCACAACTTTTCTCAGAGACTACTATTTGGCTCCTAATCACCCTTCATCCCAAGATTATTCCTGGAATTCGATTTAAGCATCCATTTTACTTTATGGTGGCTAATAATGTAGATAAAGGAGAAATATAAAATGCTCCAAACTTATTGTTTGAAAATTTACATAATTTTTTTTTGTTTATTATTTTAAATTATGAACTATTGTAATTGACTGATAAAAAACAAAATAACTCCACCATCTGCTATTTTATGGTTTTTCCCAATGAATATTGGGTCTTCTTTTTTTTTCAAATTTAACTCTGGAGTCGCTCCAGGATAATCCTACAAAACCATTGTTATTCCCCATTTTCACCAATTGGAGGTTTTATACCCATATCTCAACCATCATTATTCCAAATCCACAATCATATCAATTATACTAAATACCATGGAATCATTTTACCAATTCATTAACAAATATTTTTTTAAAAATAAAAATTTGTCTTCATAGACATATACATCAATGCCAACATACGTGAATTATTATATAAATACTTAACCACTATGTTCTAAATTGGTTTGTTTTTCTAAAATCAGTGTTCAATAAATAACTCTGTAAAAATCCTACCCCCAATACATAGTATGATCATTCTATAATTGTATTTTATGATTAATGAATGCATGCCTAATCAGGTAACAAGTATCATAGCTTAGGTAAATTTTGCTATTTTGGCCAGGGAATTTCTTCAAGCTACTTTGTAGGAAACCCTGAAACCAGTTCACTTATTTTTGGTTTCATATTGATCAGTTAAATAAATCCTACAAAAAAGTAGGTTTAAATTAGGCTTGAAATGGTGGTGGATCTCTCACCCTAATGAAATTATTGTAGTACCTTTTTTTTTTTTTTTTTTGAAGAAGTAATCTTGCAGAAATAATAATAATAATAGTATGATTTTAAACATTGAGTAATTATTTATTATCATAACTTGCTAGCCTTTATGTAGTGGCAATGTGATGGTTTTCAATCTGGTAGGGCTTGTTTCTTTCATGTGGGTTGGCGAGTTCTGGATTAAATATTATTGCTTATATTTGGAAAATTTAGACATACTGAATTCTGTAATAAACAGCTTACATGCCTGAAATATTTCAAAATTGTTTATTAATTTGGATTAGCGCATAATATATATTTATATTCCATCTTATCCTTTCCTGAAAGGGCCATTTTTTTTTTTTTTAAATTAAGATAAATGGCTTTAAATAATCGCTTCAATTTTTCCTAAATATTTTTATTTTGTATCTTATAACCCCTGAGATAGGTATTTTAATTATGTCTATCTCATAAATCCTGTATCTTAGCATTAAAAATATCTATTATTTAATTTTCAATATTAAAATTATGTTTTAGGGGTGTTAAATACCAACTAATTAATCATGAGTTATATAGAAGTCAAGAATGCTTGTTTCCTACACGATGTAACGGAGTAGAATATTTTTTAAAACAACTTAGGTCAGAATTGCCTGACTTTGAGTGTGTGATTAATTTTTATGATTGGCCACAAATAAGTAAACACCATGGATCCCCAGTTCCTGTTTTTTCATTTAGTAAGGTAGAAAAAAAAATTCAATAAATGACAGTTATTTCATTATCTAGAAGTTGAAAACTCTTGGAATCCTATTAATAGGTCCTTCTATCAACCAATTGATTTTAATATATATTTTGCATTTTATTTTAGTGATAATTAATTTGGTTTTTAATAACTGAGGACTTTATTAATGAGAGCTTGTTTGAAACAATCAGATTAGCCTGAAAAAAGTTATCTTATTGATCACATTATATCTTTTGATTTTTTCCTGTAGTTTTCTGTGTTTTTTTAGACTGATGACTATTATGACATTATGTATCCAGCATGGAGTTTTTGGGAGGGTGGACCAGCAATTAAAATATACCCAAAAGGTTTAGGTCGTTGGGATCTACATAGGAAAAAATTAATATCTATTTCCAAAGACTTGAAATGGGAAGAGAAAAAAAGAATCTTTTTCTTTCGAGGGTCTAGAACAAGCTCAGAAAGAGATATTCTTGTTCAATTGTCCAGAAAAGAATCTGATATAGTAAATGCATCTTACACCAAAAACCAAGCATGGAAATCTGATAAGGTAAAGTTGTTTCTTTTTTTATATTATAGTCTGAATATAGATAACTTTAGCACTTAACATCAGTGTATGACATTGCTTCAATTATATAATTTATTTATTATTTAAATTTCTATGTAGTAGTTAGTTTTGTCAACACTCTTTTAATTGTGAAGAAAATTGAACTCATTGGCATTCTAAACTTTATAATGGTTATTAGTTAATAATAAAATGTATAGGTTACACTAAATTTTTATGAAACCTTATTCTCAATTTCAGGATACACTAGGATATCCTCCAGCAGAAGAGGTGTCACTTGAAGATCACTGTATATACCGATATTTGTTTAATTTCAGAGGAGTCACTGCAAGTTTTAGATTTAAGTACTTGTTTTTGTGCAAATCTCTAGTTCTTCATGTTGGAAATGAATGGAAAGAGTTTTTCTATAATCATATAAAACCATGGGTTCATTATGTACCTATGAATACTGATGATACCGAAAAAGATTATATGTAAGTTCAATTAATCACATATAACATATTAAATTAGATTAATTATACTATAATGTTATACACTCTAAAAAATAGTATTTTGTATTGTTGTTCTGTTATAATTTTCAAGAACAACCATTTGGCGTTTGCTGGAGTTCCAATTATTTTTCATTTCAATAATTGGAGTTCATGTGTGTAGCCTCTTCTTGTTAGTGTTGGCTTATGCACTCTAAAAAACAATTATCATCAAATGAGTAATTGAAGATTTTTATTGAATTATAATTCATTGGGTGTTTTATCCAGAAAATCATATGTATTTAATGGAAAACTTATGGATGAAATTTTTGTAGGATATGTTGTGTGTCCCTGAAAGAGAAATCATCCTGGCTGATGGTGTGTCTGGTTGAATTTTCAAAACTGAAGCCTTCAAAGTCAATTGTATGTGTCCCTGAAAGAGAAATCACCCTGGATGATGGTGTATCTGGTCGCATTTTCAAAATTGATGCCTTTAAAGTTGACCTGTTTGGCCCTGTAAAATGGTAGTTGCTTGTGGAAAAAAATCATGTAATGGTAATGGTTTTTTCTCCAGCTCTGTGTGTTATTTGGAGTGCTGAAACCAAAGTTGAAGTGTTAAAACAGAAATTCCTGCTGCATTCTGAGAAATTGTGCAAAAATTTTGAATTTGCATATATTGAGTTTCTTGGAGAAGTGAATGGATCATGAGTCATCCCAAGAAAAATGCTATATTTTGTAAAGAACACTAATTGTGTCAATTTTAAACTTTCTCTAGTCCTTTACCTGTTGGTTGCATATCAAAATTGATAGTTAATTTAATTTTATTTAATTTTGAGGATGTTTTTTTCAATGAAATACATAATTCTGGCATTACAAGCAAAATTCTGAAAAAAAGTTTTGCTGTTTTTGTCTTATTTCTCTAGAAAATTTTGTTTGAAAACTTCAAATTCAGTTCAACACTACAAAAAACATATAGAACCACAGAACAATGCGTTATTTGAATTTTTTTCCACATCCAACCACTATTTGACTGGAACCATTTGGTGTATTTAGCAGCATCAGTTTTGAAAACCTAGCCAGGTATATCAGTCAAGGTTACTTCTCTTTGAGGGACACATCCAAACAAAATTTCAGTCTTAAGTTTTCCATTAAAAACAAGTCTTTAGTCATTTTATTTATGAATGTCTTCCAAAATAAAAATAATCACATTTTGTTGTTATATGGCTATAAACTATTAAACTTTCTTATGTTTTAAATGGTGATTAAACTTGATTTATTTATATAGATCAATTGTTTTTTATATTTAATAACTTATTTTTTTATTTCATAGCTTTTTTTTTTCAGGAAATTAATGAATTTTATTCTAAAAGAAGATAAATTGGCACAAGAGATTGCCGTAAGAGGCTATAAGTTTATTCATAACAAATTAAGAATGAAAGATATTAATTGCTATTGGAGAAAACTGTTGATTCAATATTCAAAACTGCTTAAGTTTCAGCCAAAATTAGATGTGACATTAAAAAAAATATCTTAGTTTATACCTTGTTTTATGTGTTTTAATTTAATTTTGTATTAAATCAATGTCACTCTTAATCAGCAAATTTACTTCAATTTGATAAAATTCAATTAAAAATATATCAATTAAACAAATTCTATTCCTAATAATTAAGAGTATGTATCTAATTTTACCCCTGTTGCCTTACTCATGATAGTATTTTTTACTATAATTAAAAAAAAGTAGAAGGTATTTTTTGCAGGTGATTCAAATGTTTTAAAGTACTTAGTTTTTTTAAATCATATTCATAAATATTTATATTACTTTCATGTAAAATCGATCTTTTTGTGTTCCCAGTCATATACGAAATGAGATAGTTATATACTACATAACAAGCATAAGCATGTTGGTAGCTCCGCTTTTTCATGTTAAGCCATTTCCTCCATTGAACAGAATCATGTACTAATGACTGTTGTTTATAATAAAGAATAGGATATAGCTCCTGCAATAACTTTTAGTGAAAAGTTCATCAGAAACCCTGGAATAGATGGTATGACAAGTAAACATGTTTAAAAATAGATGTGTTAAAGGATATGAGTCATTTAAATACAATTATTTTTCTTACTTTTCTGGCTGTAGAAAAGAGCAATTTAATATTTTTATAAAGTTATTACATTTTATAAGGAGTGGGGTGCTACTAACTCCAAGGTTCCAGGTTCAAATCTGGCAGTGGCAGATAATTTTTTATTCTGTTACTGTAGCTCTTTGGGGACCACCCAGTCTCTCAAAGAGGGTACCTTTGGGGAAAAATCTGGCGGTTTAGAGTGATCTTGAAAATATCACTTTCTTGTATACCTGTTGTTCTAAACACAGTACTGAACCCCTGACCCTTAATGGGTTGTAGCGGTTCACATTATTATTAATATTATATTTTATAATCCAATTTTTAAATTATTTATTTAGTAAAAGGGGATATAGATTTGGATTGAAGTGTGGGAATCCAAATAATCTATAACCCTAGACATACCATTACTCTGAGAAATAATCAGTTTGACAATTGAAGGAGTTGGTTTATTATGGAAAATGCAACATTTTTACACCCAGATTACTTGATATAAGACAGTAATAGTCTGTAGCTTTTCTATGCTAGCACTCATGGGAGATGTAATATACAAGGTGTAGTACAAAAATATACAATGTATTATTGCGTTGTCAATCTTTTCCTTATCAATCACTAGTTTTTTAGCTTGTTTGTCATTAATTAACCCTGCAAAGTGGGGTGAAATGTCGGACATTAAATAGTTAAAAACTTTTTTATTTTTAGATTTTTATTTAATCTACATGTATGAATTTAGGCCTAACTACCAAATGACCATTCCCAAATCAATGACCTTGAAATTTTTACTTGTTAGTTTTTTTTAATAGGTATTTTTAGAATTTTCCTTCTAATAATGGATGTGGTAATGGATTATTTTTCTAGAAGCTTTTTCAATCATAGAACATGAAATATTACTTGAAAGATACAAATTTTAAGTGTTAAAAATTAGTAAATTTGTAGGGTAGAAATCATTTTAAAAACTTTAAGTAACAGTTACAGGATAACATTTATTGATAAAGCCTTTAAAACATTTTGTTGTTTTTAATTGTTAACAATTGTCTTCAAATACGAAATCTCTTTAATTCTATAGAACTTGGTTACTTTAATCAAGTAGAGAATCCTTAATATGTTATAATCATGCTCAGTACTACTATTATACAAAACAATAACATAGATTACTGATTAATGCTTATAATTGCTATTGCTTGAATAATAACACCTAAACATAATAGGGTACTTCATTTTCATAAAAGATATCAAATCCTCCATTATACAATTATAGATCGAACTAAATTGTTTGTTGAGCAATATAAAACATTTAATATCTATCTAATTTTTATAATAAAATAACAAATCTTTAATTTTTGCTAATAAGACCTAAACCATGTAAATTTGCAATTGATTCTGCAATAACAAGGGCACTTTGCTTTGTATATCCACCACTAGTTAACATAACAATAGGAACTCTTCTTTCCCTTGCCTTCATAAATACCAACTCATCACGTCGAATGACACCCTAAAGAATAAAAAAAAAAAAAAAAAAAAAAAAAAAAAATCACTATTAATATAAAAATAATAATTTTCCATGAGAACAGAACTATTTTAGAAAATTAGATTCTATTTATTGAACTGTTTTTTATTACAAAAGATAATAATTCTATTCAGTAAGTACAAACCAGCCAAGCAATTAATGTGTATAAAACCTATTACAGGATAAAATCAATTTATAATATGGTGAAAAAAATAAAAAATAGTGATCAGAAAAACAAAACAGTGAAAACAAATTTAAAATCATTGAACAAATATCAATCATTTTATTTACATTATAACAACATTATGCCATCAGAGAATTATCAATTGCTTGTTGTTGTTTTTTTTAACATAACATGCAAAGAAACTGATCAATGATTTCTCCAAGCAACATGGAGAAAAGGATGAAATGAAAATGGTGAAGGAACATTGTACTGAGAGATTGAAAATAAAAATTAAACTATATTATTCTAAATTAAAAATAAAATAAATAAGCAATGGATACATTTTTCATTAACATATTTTTCTCAAAAAAAAAAAAAAAAAACATGGAAACAATAATGGTTTTCTTCATAATTATTATAAATGAACTATGAAAATGACATTCAATAAAATCATTAGTTTAAGTTAATATTTAATTTAATACTTACAATGTTTTCTTCTTTTACAGTTATTTATTGAAACATTTTAATCATAAGTTTAATGAAATAAATGAATAAGTTTAATTTCAAAAATAAGACATCTACATCATAATATCAGGGATTTGTGGGTTGGGGTATAGATCCCAGAGCCTGGTTTGGAACATTTTGGTTTTGATTCCCATCTGGCACAGTTAATATTTATTTCTTGGCGGTCACGAGAAATTAATCTTGATACTCACACCTTACTACGCGGCAGTGACTTTGGTAGCCACCAGGGGTTGGCAATACCAATACATCATAATATTCTGTTAGAGGACAATATTCAGTAGAAGTACAACAATGTTCCAAATTTGGATGTATCTTTATCAGGACTCTCTAAATGTTTTAGCCAAAAAACCACATAGACTCCTCCATTAGGTCCCAACCTAGTACCAAGTATAGCAAACTTAATTACAGTTAAAATATTCAGTTTCATTATGTAGATCACTTATTGTGCTTCTTAATTGGCCCTTTAAATAATAACATCGGATTATTATTTTATATGACTTAGTTAATTTTAAATTTTACTTTGTAAAATAAACTATGGAGGACTGAAGTTAGTCGGTGAGGCAATAATAATATTTCTTCTATCTCGAACTATTTAATAATAAAAAATAATAACATTTTTTTCATCAGAAAATCCCATAACTGTTATCAACTGTAAATATAAAATAGTAATTTACATTTTTGAAAAAGCTTTAAATATTAAAAAAAAAATCAGATAAAGATTAAGTCAAAAGTGAATTTCAGTTCTAGAGTTGATGCTTTATTAAGTATTTAAAGATACAAATTAAAATAATACCTGTGGAGTGATAGAAAGTCTGCCTAAAGTATCACCTTCTAATATATCAGTACCAGCATTGTAGACGAGTAAATCAGGATGAAAAGCACGTAGCGAGCGCTCTAAACAACTGTCCAATAGTCAATAATTAAGAATTATGTAATAATTAAATTCATATAAAAGAAATTATATTATTTCTATATAATTATAAATAATTAGTATTTTTCCCTAAATAAATGTTCCTTGAAAAAATTCAATTTATTTTTAGTAAGCAAGTACTCTTTTTCTTAAATAGTTGTCAAAAACACTGATAAAAGAGCATACCATATGAAATACAAAAAGGCTTTATTTCAGATTTTTTTTCTCAGGTATCACTTAGATGTGCCATGAGCATATTTGTTTACAACCAGAGACCACTGGAGGGTTAATGAGAAAATTCGTTATTCAATTGAAGAGCTTGGGGGAAGTATATGATAAGCCACATAATGCAAATTGTTTAATGGAGCAGTTTGGAAAAAAGTTACAATTCTTATTTAATCTTTAATATATTATACATTTCACAGTATTGTAGGTAAATATGTTGGAATTATGATATTAAACAAGATAACACTATAAATATCTTTGTGTAGAAATAAAGACACATTTTGCACAAAATTATAATAGTCGTCAAACTTGTGGTTTATATCATTCTTGCCCCAAGTCATTCAATTAAATATTTCATAAATCATTTTTAAGTATTGTTCCTATAGAGTGAGATTTCTGAACAGACTAGTGTGGTAAGAATAGATAAGATTACGTGGTAACTTTAGATTAACTTAAGCACAGCCGAGCGGACAGGTTAAAATTTTAATATAGTTGTAAAATATCAAAATTAATGCATTTCATGCTAAGCAATAAATTGTGCTATTGTATACCTTTCAACTTTATCAAGATATTCAGCATCTTGAGTGTAATAGTGTAATTCAATTTTACAATGGATAGCCTTTTTAGCTTCAGTATCTTGAGGATAAATTCTGCTGTTATAAACATCCATTATAAACACTTTTGAGTTTCCAAGAAAGTCTCTTTCATAACCATTACCCTGAAAATATAAAACTATTAATAATGTGGTGAACATTACAATTATTATTTAATAAAATTGGACAATTACTTCATGATACTTTAATAGCTTATAATTGTTCAAATATTTTATTTGAATAATCAACTGATTTAGATTAATATTAGAGGGTGAAGTTAAGTTTAATCATGAAGGAATAAATAATGACCTGGTAATGGTGATGAATTTTATCTTTTTAATCCTTAAAAACATAAATGATAAAAACTACTTCCAAATTCAGTATGTGAATAATGAAAGATTAAATATCAACTATTATTATACTTTTAATATTAACTTTTAGATAATCATATCTCAACAATAATCAATAAAATTACAGTAAAACCATTAAACACAATTTAGCTCACCAACCATAAAAATAATCAAGATCATCAAAAATATATCAATTGGTGTTTTAATTCAAAACATTAAAAGGAAGTCGTATTGATAGCGTTTTAAGGGGTAAATATAGATTGAACAAGTAAAATATACCTGATGTGCATCCAGGTCTACTATCATGATTTTTTTTACTTCATTTGGACGAGATTTAAATAAGCTTTCAATCATGAGAGTTATGTCTGCATAAGGACAGAAGCCACCACCTCGGTCTTTTCCGCAATGATGGAATCCACCACCGATATTTATAGCCCATCCTCTATCTACAGCAAGCTGACCAGCCATCATACTTCCCCGAGTTTGATATCTAATAAAATAAAATATAATAACTGAACAAAATGAATTTTCATATTAGATTATGTCCACTTAAGTTAATATTTCACTAAAAGCAAAATTCTGACAAAGGGATTATTTTTAATACAATTTTTACATACTTTCCTATGTCGGCAAACAAATTATATAAACTAAGTAGCAAAATTAGAACCATTTCACTTTAATTATTTACTTAAAACCTAATTTTAAATTTGGATGGTATTTTGAAACAGTTAAGCTCTTGCTCTTGTATTTCTGTCTGATGTTTCAATGCAATTTTATAAAACCCCAAGCCATTCTGAAAACCATATTCTAAATAGATAATAGTGAGCTGAACCAATAGATAATACAAAATTAAATTTTAATGTGAATATTCCTGGATGACAAAACAGTTGATCAGAAGAAATTATAGATTAATGTTTAAATAAAATACTTTTAATAATAAGAAAAAAGTCATTAAAGAATCAAAAAAAACATAATGTTGACTAAATCAAAAAAAGTCAAATAACTGAAAATTTAACCAGTATTTAAAAATCTTTACCACTTCATTGATAAATGAAAATCCTTAATTTTTTCCAATTTTTCAAGAAATTGATACTTCATAGCATTTAGTTTTCTTTTGTTAAGTAATTTTAAAACTTAAATAAAATACAGCTTACCTCATAGGTCGTAAATAACATCTTTGAATAAATATATTTGGAAGGAATGCCAACAATGGAATCTCAGCTATACTGGCAACATTCCATCCCCACTAAAAATTAAGCATGATGAAAAATTAAATACTTGTTTATAGTAAGTAAGATCACAAGTGCTATTACCTTAATTTAAATTGAACCTAATGTTAACAAAACATCAAAAGTAAAGTAACTTTATTAGAGTACTAAGCTTCTATTTAAAATAATGCATGACATATTCAAACAATCTGATAATAAATTTTTTCAGTTCAATGCAATTACTATGCCCACAGAGCACATAAAAAGCTCAAAAGATTACAATAAAGGTGAACTATAAATATGGACATTATTACCTTTAAACTATTAAGATATCTTTGAGTGTGCACTAGCAGCAAATCTTGTATAGTAGCTTCTTCAGGTAAAAAGATCTCATTGTCATTTAATGAAATTAATTCTTTTAAGCGCTGTAAATAAAAACTAAGTTTTATATAATTAAACCTTGAACACATTTATCATACAAAAACAATCATTAATGTGATTATGCAGCTTGATACAAAACATTCATTGGAATTGCCAAAAATATTAAGTAAAATTAAAATTCTTAACAGAAGAAAGTTTTCAAGTTTTAATGACCAATGAGGCTTAAAATCAGTGAGAACAAGGATGTAGCAAAATAAGATAACAAATGATTAGAATCATTTGTGGAAATAAACATAACAATAAAAACAAATTGAATGAATAGAAAAAGTGTCAATTACCTATACGACTACATTTCCTTCCAACAAAAACAAAACATAAAGCTAAAGTTAACATCTTATTATCTGCTGTTTTATTCAACTAATGTTCAGTTATTTGCTTTAGTTTTGTTAAGAATTCAATTAGCTTAATTATGAATTATTCTTGTTCCTAAGGAATATTCAGCAAGTAACAGTAATTAAAGGGCTTAAGATTTTAAAATAAATAATTCAGGCTGGCATATGAAATATTATTTAGTAAAATGAAATATTTGCATTAAATAAATAAATTATTTTAAGCTAATAGGACAAATTGTATACATATCTTACTTTGTAAATATTTTCCCATTTAGCAGCATCAAAGGGGTGTAATTTCTCAACACCACAAAAATGTACGTTATAAGATTTTGAATAAACTATAGGCCACTTCTGTTGCTCCTCACATGATTCACTATCACACCTAAACATGAATAGCAATTCCACGACAAACCTCATAATAGTGATGGGATCATTAAAAACTTCATAAATAAATATTAAAAGGTTTAATTTAAATATTAAGAAGGAAGTAAACACAATTTAAAGAAAAGCACTAGAAAAATCTATTATTTTACTTTTTTTATTTAATTCTTCTCAAGTCAATCATATTTTACTCAACAAAAACAGCAGGAACTGTTTAAAATAGGTCTAAGACTTGAAAATATTGAACATTAGATTTACATTATACTTCTTTAGTAATCTTTATTCTAAAATAGATAATAATTACATATAATTTTAAATTAAACTTCAGCTGATATAAGAAATTCATTACATCAAAGTGAGTTAACTAAAGTAAAAAAAAAAAAAGACTAAAATAACCTAATTTTCATTAATCTACAACTATTAATCATTTCAGTTTTTTAAACTAATATTAAGTATTTTTAAAACCAAGGTAGGTAAACAAAGTCATTGTTTATTTCCCATTTAATCTTTAAAAGAAACATGTTATAAATAAAAAGAACCTTGTTAATTATATCTTTATTATTCTCTATTAATTAGGTATCAATTTTGAATTCAAAGAGATGGTCAGGGTAGCATTCAAGATTAATACAAAATATATTAAAAATTATATAATGAATACATATGTTTCATTTTAAGGACAATGTTTCAATTCCTTGATCATTGAAACTAAGCTAACAAAACAACCTCATAAAAGAATAAAAAAAAACATAAATTTGGTAACATTTAAAATTTGATAAACCAATGTGGTGCAATTTTACAACTTTTTTTAACATCAGCAAATGTATAGGCAATGTAACCAAATTTTGAACTTGTATTATCTTTAAATCTATATATAGTATGCTATGAATCTATATTTTACATCACACAGCATTGATAAATGGTCATGTACAACTCATTATATAATAACTTTCTCCTTTCTTCAATCTCTGAGAGAAACAAGACATACAAAATAGATATTAGTAGATTTCTTAAATCAAGCACTTCTTTAACCTAAAAACTACTAAGCTACAAATCAATAAATAGCTACTCTAGGTTTTCTCTTTAGGAAGTCTGGTAAGTCAATTCATAAAATTTTTTTGAGGTTAATGAACTACCAATTGAATGTAATTTATATAAAATTATCATATTATAGTACAACGTTTCGGGACCACTGTCCCATATTCATTTACTTTAAACCTCATAATTTTTCATAAGTTAAATTTCATATAGGAAATAATGTCACATCTAATAAATAGCTACGTTTTTGTAACATTTATAAGGCAGGCTGACACATACATGGCACTACTAGTATTAAATCCAAATGATTTTTAGTTAGCCCTAGCCTTCAAAGGCTAGGTATATAAATTTGACCGCTGTCGGACAATTAGTTTGTAAAATAGATTTGTGAGATATAGCTATACCTAGCTAGTAATAACAGTTGGGCTAACATAGAAAACATTTTTTCTTAATTTTTTTATAAAATTTGATTTTTATTATTTAATATAAGTTGCCTTCGAGGGCGATACAACGATTATAGCGGTCATACAATTTTTTAGTAACATTTTTATAGTATGATTTGTCTTTAACCTCAATTTCGGTGATTACCTCTTCATTGCCGCTAAATTTCTTTCCAGCGAGCATTCACTTGAGGTCTGAGGACAGGAAAAAGTCGCTGGGGGGCAGATTGGAGAATATGGTGGATGCGGAAGCAATTCAAGGCCCAACTCATGAAAGTTAGCCACCGTTTCTTTGATTTGTGACACGGTGCATTGTCTTGATGAAACAGCACTTTCTTCTACAAATGGGGCCGTTTTTTCCGCGATTTCGTTCTTCAAACGCTCCAATAACGCTATGTAATAGTCTCTGTTGATGGTTTTTACCTTTTCAAGATAGCTGAGGAATATTATACCATACGCACCCCAAAATACTGATGCCATAACCTTGTCAGCCGACTATTGCGTCTTTCCACGTTTTGGAGTTGGTTCATAACGTGTATTCCACCCGTCTGACTGTCGATGGGACTCCGGTGTGAAACGATGGAGCCATGTTTCATCCATTGTCACTTATCGACGCAAAATTTCGGGTTTATTACGATAGAACAGCTCGAAACACTGCTCAGAATAATCAATTAGTTGTTGTTTTTTGTGGATTGTGAGCTCGCGCGGTACCCACTTTGTATAGAGCTTTTGCATTCATAATATGTCCAACACGTTTCTTATGATATCTTTAGAGTCTCAGCTATCTCTATCAAATAAAAAATAAAATCCTACCCCCTACATAATCCACAACAGCGCTTATTTATCCCTCTTTCATCAGACTTTTGGTGTACCTCAATGCTGTATCCTTGGTCCTATATTTTATAGTTTTTACAGCTGACATCCCAACCCTTCCCAACACTCTCCTCACCAGTATGGTGATGACAAATGTCTATTATCTGTGATTAATAGTATCCCAAACCCTCCAATCATGCATCATCATCCTTGAAGAATGGTACCAAAATTGGAGGATTAAAATAAATCACATTTACCCTTCCTTATAACTGCAGTATCCTTTAATAATATCCCCCCCCTCTCAAAATCCTTATATAAGACTAAATAAACAGGAACCTGCTCTTCCACTATTGCAACGCTTGCAAGACAAACGGTCTTAACTTCCAACTAATTACAAAAGACTCATTTTTATGACTATAATAAGGCCTATCTGGACTTAGGGAGTTAAGCTTTGATGCTCCACTAAACCATCAAATTCCTCTTGTATCAAATCCTTACAGACCAAAATCTTTCATGCTCCTTACTTTGTCACAAATCAAATAATCAAGCAGGACCTCAATGTTCCATATGTTGCCAATTTGGCCAGAACCAGATACCAATATTTCCATGATAAACCTCCTAACTACCCAAACCCACTTGTTTTTAACTTGGCTTCTCCTTCATTACCTGATAATCCTCATACGTATCTGAACAGAAGATGGCATCAAGATCTTCTCCTCTAGAAATGTTATTGGAGTTCTATCAATGTGTAGATTCTCCACCTATCATGCCATTGTATAACTAGCATCAAATTTAATGGTTGAATATATTTTAATATACTTGTAAATATCAATAAATATAAAAAAAAAAAAAATATTTACTTTCATAAATCTTCATAAGTTTGACAATATTACATTGTTGTAGGATGAAATTGGGTTGTTTTTTGACAAATATCCATAGTAAATGGTGGACTTCTATAGTTGTCATTTGTACTTAATAACTACATTTTCTCCAAAGGCAATAGGTAGCAATAGATTATTTTTTTATTATTATTAAGCTCTAAGGCTTAAAAGTAATGTTCATCTTGATAATTCATTTATTATAATCAGGCAGGAAGTGATTTACATCAGAGGATTAAAAGAAACAGATAAATTAAACTATTACTAAAAAGGCAAAATAACTAAATAGGTTAAAAACTAAATTAATATACACTACACAGATCGACAGAGACAAATTAAGCAATTTTTACAACAAAGCCAATTAAAAATAAACTTTTATAAAACAAAAATTACTTAAACCTATCAGTACTTCCTCAATTCAAACTAATACATATTTCTTTCCATTTTACTCCAGTCAGAACATTCCATAAATTACATTTCTGATTAGAAGTATATATATGATGAATAATCACAATTTTATCCATAATTTTTATTTTTAGTAACCATATTGCTGATTCATGAGTCATAATAGTGCTTACTATTAAAACATGTTGCCATGCTGATAATTAATATTTTTTTTCCCGGCCAAGACTCCCCATTGGAGTCCTATACTGCCTTACCATGGTTGAGGGTCAAAGTTTTTCATTTTGTGGGACCGCCACTCAATGAAAAAAGTCAACGCCCCAGGCCAGATTCAAACCGGCACTGCCAATAGACATCAAATTGGTAAGACGGTGTCTTAACCATTGAGCTACGGGCGGCCCTCATGCTGATAATAATAAACTGTAGGCTGTTAGTCATGTCTAAGTTCAGAAAAGTCTTTATATTTTTATCAGTTTTTCATTTAACTAACTCATTTATCCAATTCTTCATTTAATTAACTCATTTGCCTTCCTTAAGCTGAAACACGAATCTAAGTCTAAGAAAAAATTAGAATAAGAAATAATCACAGAATCACATCAATCACAGGTATGTGATTTTTGATTACCTAGAGATATGATAATTATTTTTTTTTCCTTGGACATTTTGATTTTAAAATTAATGTATTAACATGAAATCAGCTAGTAAAAAAAATATCTCCAATTATTACATAAACAAAAGTTGGATGGTTTTGCAAAACCAATTAACACTAATACCATTCTTCTTTGAAAGTTTTCCATCACCTTTTCTCATCCGGGCTTTGGACCGGCAATGGCAGGTTTTAAAACTTAAACTAATTTTTTCAATCAGGCATAAAAATGCCAAAGAATAAGAATTAATAACAAAGAAAGATGTTTTGATGAAGTTAGTATATTAAAAATCAATGATTCAGACCAGGGTTGTCCACTTTATAGCCTGCATAGCTTATTAGAAAAAAAAAATTACTTTGAATCTCCTTTTTGAAAGACATTTAATAATTTAATACAAACAAACTTATACCAAATATGCTGGTTTATAAGTTAGTTAAAATAATGTAGTGATTTATAGTTTATTTTATAGGCTGATATCATTAATGGGTTTCATAATAAGCTAACAGTGTTCAAACCCATTTAGGAAAAAAAAAACTTAATACGCTTTCCAAGCTGTGTACGGTTAGATTCAGTTTCAAAGAAAACGATTTTTCAAGCTGCAGTTCCTAAATCACAAAGGAATAATTAAGGAGTTAAATACCAGATTTGAGGAAATGAAGTCTCAAAAGTAGTCTAATGCTATGTAATCATCACCTTGGAGCTACAACCAAAGATCAACAATAATCTAACCTACAATTTGAATTATGTGATGTGTAAGCTGACATGTTTTTTAATGAACAGGAAAGAATACACTCATGATTTTTCAACTTGTTTCTTAAACAGAAATTCCCAAACTTGCGAAATTTAGGACAAAAAATATCATCAATATTCAGAAACACATAGTGAGTTTTCCTCGATGAAGTTTATAAAAAACTGAAATAAAACTTTCTGATGTGTCTTTACTTCATCTCAGGAGGTCTGCTACAATGGAATTAGAGGTGGATAAAAATTTGTTGGTAAACGCAGCTGGTCGACCATAATGTTCACAATATATATTTTGATTTTCATTGTAATGTTTGCATCGATTGATAAATGATAAAAATATTTTGTCTGAATATTTTCCTTGTTTAATTATAACAAATACTTGGCTAATTTAAAGAAATATTACTACTTTTGGTTTTATTAGTACATTTTCCAAACACACTAATTTATTGATACTTTAAAGTATATAATTATTATATGGCCCACAACTTTGTTTAATTTTGGCCCAAGAGGTAAGGTACACCGTGTAAATTGGACAACTCTGATTTAGACAATGTTATTTGAGCTTATTATATATAGCATTAATTGGCAATTCCAACACATGATCTAGTATGTAATCTTATCAATATCAAAAATTTAAACTGTTATTTAATTCAATTCAGGACCCTATATTATGCTTATATCACTAATTATAGATTTAAAAATATGACTTTTATAAAAATCAAATGTTCTTTTACATAGCTGGATATTTGATAAAAAATGTTTAGAATATATAATGATTTAAGTTTTATGATTGTTTAGGGAATCTCATCTTGTATATGATATGTATATATGATTTTATATTATTAGAGCCCATGTTTAATCATAAGTTATCATCAGAAAAATACAGAGAATTGCCACTGTATGTGGTATCCAATAGAAATATTCATAAATTTTTAAAAATGTACAACCTGTTCATCTCACTTATCTAACTAAGTAAAATAGAAACCTGTTTTATAAAGCAGAAAAAAACTCCTTAAATTAATTCAGTGAATAGTGGACAGACCTATGTACCAGTTAATAATGAAAAGCTTGCTGCTAGGGTGATTCAATATTTCAGCTTATAAGAGGCCTCCAGTAAAAAAAAAAAATGTTGACTTCGTGGGTATTGATTGTATCCATCCCAAAGAATTTAAAAGAAAAATTAAGAGGTTACCAAAGAACTTTAATCAGAGCTTGACTGTTCAAATTTAGCTTTTCCAGAAGAATCACTTTCTTTATTTAGTGAAGATAAGTGGAGTTTTATTTCATTGGAACATAATTTTCAAGTACCATAAAACATACAAGCAGAAATTCAGAGTTCTGATTATTACATCATGCTCTTATCAGACCCCCAAGACATAATCATTTTCTCCGACTTAACCAATTTTTTTAATAAATAATGAAACATCTTCATTTCGGTTCTTATAGGAAAACTTGAAACTTGTAACATAAAAAATTAGAAGATAATTAACAAATTAAAACATGATATTCTTTTTTTAACATAACAAAAACCAGTATTACCAATAGAATGATCTGATAGAAGTGCTGTCTATTAGTATCATTACAATCAAAGCAGTATAGAAACACAGGTTCGACTTTTGGGACCCATGAGGTATTTCTGGAAGGGAGTTATTTCCTACACAGAATCCACTTAGTACCTACTAAACATGAGTAGTAGTTGGCAGGAATCACATTCTAACCTCACTGTCTCTAAAAGTTTACTGTCATCAAGATAGCAACTGATTTTGAGAGTATAAATGATTCACCAGGTCCCTTTAAAGACATGCCTTACCTGAAAATTGTATTTACAATTGTTATAAATTTTATTAGTTATGCTTGTTGATTTCTGGGAATAACTTAAAAATGTATGGTCTATATCTCATAATCTGCCTCTTTGAAGAATTTTACAGGAATATGTGAAGAAAATATCAAGAATAAGTTAGAAATCCAAAATGGTATTTCTGACAAACGTAACCTCAGTTCTTTTAAACTGTAAGTCCAGGTGGAAAGCAGGGCTGACTTTGCTTGCTACTGAGTTAGAGCAACAGGGAAATGAACTGGCTGATATGCTAGTGAAAGAAGGTTCCAAATTGCCTCCAATCACCGCACAGAGACTAGAGGAAGTTGAAACCATTAACAAAGCATCGGTTCAGCAGAGGTGTAACGATGAGCAACCAGACTTCAAACCGCAGGATCCATATTACCAACTTTCCAGAAAAGAGCAAGTCCTGATATTTCACATGAGAACTGGACATAACCGGCTCAATGTTCACCTCTATAAAAAATTCAAAATCGGTCCTAGCCCTCTGTGTGAAGGACAGACATCCGAGCACGTTCTCCAAACATGTGTCCTAATGGAGGAAAAACGGAAGCAGAGATGGCCTGAACCTACTGACTTAGTGACCAAGCAGCATGGCAACCTGGAGGATCTCGAGAGTACCGTTGAATTTATTTTGTCATTCCCAGACTTGCCCATTTGAATGGGAAGTTTGAAGAAGAAGATAATTTTTACTTTCCAGGAGAAAAAACTTTTTGATGAATGATACATAGAAATCAATTAAATTTGATAGATATAAATTTATTTATTATTGTTATACATATTTAGTTAATTATAAGCTTTATATATTGAATTTTGGATGTTTTTTTTTTATCACCTACTATTTCTAATATTCGAATATATGAACAGACTTTTACTCCGATCAGCATATAATCAATGACCTACTTAGTTAAACTTAAATATAAAATTCTAACATTTCCTCATGAAAACAAAAGCCTATGGGTTAAAAAAACATATCTGATCAATAATGTTAGTATGTGTAATAAACTTTTAAATGTCAGACAGCATTAATAATGTTAATAACAAAATTATAATTAAATAATGATTACTTGCAAAGAGAAGTTTCATCATCCAAGGAATAACCTAAATTCAGCAAATAGGAAGTACACTAAAAAAAAAAAACTGAAATAACCATTATCTTGTGAATCAAATTTTGCATAAACTGCCTTTTTGAAGACTTTGGAGCAAAAGTACAACAAGCCAACCTATACCATCAGCCAAATCAGTTATAAGTTTAGGAATTCAATACCTAAGATGCATAACTTCCTCATGATTATAATTCTTTAATGGACAAGTGAAATATTACAACGATTATAGCTTTCCTTATGAAGAAAAATAAAGTAAGCATGCTTATTGATAACATTACAAGGAAAAGTTATGATAATTTCTATCTATTCCTTGAAGAACATAGCAGCTTATCAGTTGGGCTAGATAAGGACAGTTGAGCTATCCTTGATCCTGCTAACATTTGAAGGAAAGGTTGCACACCATAAAGTTGTTCCCATAACAATCAATCAAAGCTTTGCAAAAAAATAAATAAATAAATAATGATAAATGCGCAACCTAAATTTACAGATAATGAAAATGCAGTAGAGGTTAATGTAGAAATAGGAAAAACACAAAAAGAAGATACAAAGGTAAACAGAAACACTCTTAAGAAAATAAAAACTATTGATCACTCATGCACTTATATGGAATCATTTACAGGGAAAAATGGTTGTTGGTTCCCTCATTATGATTATCAAAGTTTATTAATCATGGAATACAGGAGAGGTTGGTTGGGGTTACACCCAGAAATAAAATACAACAGGAGACACATAAATAAAGGTTAGTAAACCAGAAGGATTTATATTAAAAATATCAATCATCCTCTCCTAAATACCACCAACAAAACTAAATTTAGCCAAGTCTGACTTATACAACTGTTTTACTGTTTATTTTTCCAATGTTTTAGGCTAGATTGTAGGAGGGTGAAAACATTTTTTATTCATATTTCTTGACTTTAATGTTGATTATTGAGGAAATGGCTCATTTCTCAGAGACAATAATAATGGGATGTTGCTGCTTAAAAATTGAGTAGTTTTAGAAGTGTTTAAAGCAAATTGGGTTTTTTCAGTCAGCAACAAAAAAATAATTAAAAATAAAAACTCAAGAATGTTACTGTCATAAGGTTACTTCCAAAATCTAGTGAGTAACTGTATGCTGGAGGGGATAGTTACATTCAGGAGTGTCCTAAGATTCCTGTAATTTTACATAGGAAAAAGAAATGTAAAAAGACTAATTAAATATTTTTAATTCGAACTTTGAGTTTACTCAATGTATATGAGAAACACCACTACGATCTTCATTTCACAAAAGCTGTAAACTAGACTGTTTTTTTTTTTGTACAGCTTTAGAAACACTATGAGGAAACAGCATTTACCATTTTGAATATTGCCTGTATGTGTTTTTATCTGTATTTTTTGTAAACTATTTTTCTGTCCCTATTATTTTTATTTTTGTAAAATATTTTTAGTTATATTCAATATTCAATACTCAATGCACTCAAACCCAGAAATTTTGAGCAACTTGGTATAACATGGTGCAAAAACAGCCTTTGATGATGAAGAAAATTCAATTTTTTCGAGGGAAATAAAAAAAATATTCTTTTACAGATACCACTGTACAAAACAATCTCCAGAGGGAGGGCATTCATAATTCCTACTTATATTATTATTAATGCTTTAATTAGATTATGTCTGCCAATTTCTCACGAAGCTCTCTCAAAAGAAAAAACAACTGTCCCAACGGATCCTTTTCAATGAAGGTCAGGGTTATAGTAATTTGTTGCTTTATGTACGAGTGAGTTTTAAAGTTCCCACTGCTGGAATTGTTTAGTACGGCAGTATCTTTTTATAACATTTTGGTGAATCTATAATCATTTAAATTTGCTGTTGCTTTTAATTTGAACAAATTCCAATGGGTGTCAGTAATAGGGTCACTGCATTCCAGTGAAAGTTGAATGAAATTGCTACTGAATAAAATTTATAAGGTGCTAAAATTTACCTGGACAATGTGACTGTAAGTGGTAAAGACCAAGCAGATCATGACTATAACTTAAACAAATTTCTAGAGGTAAGGAGGAAATACAACTTTAATATAAATAAAGAAAAATCTCATTTCCATTTCAAATCAATAAATATTTTTGGTTATCTTATAAAGAACAATACCTTTCGGTCTGATCCCGACCGACTCATGCCCTTGGTCGAATTCCCTATTCTCAGCAACATGACTTCTCTCCAATAAGCTCTGGAAATGTTCTCACATTATTCCAAATGGGTACCTAAATTTTCTGATAAAATTCACAGATTAGTTCAATGTTATAAATTCTGCTTAGAATGTATACTGATCAAAGATTTAATTGATCTATGATCTGTAATTATAAAATCTTTCATGTTGAATGTCAAAGACAATATTCCGCTATGTGTGGAAACTAATTTAACAAAAGTAGCAATTGTTGCCATTCTTACTGAAAAAAACAAAAGGCCCGTAGCTTTTTTTTCTAGAAATCCATTCAAGAGTGAACAATACCACCCTGCAGTTGGGATAGGGGCTTATGCCATTATAAAAGCCTTTAGTAGAAAATGGCAGCATTATTTAACTGATCGAAAATGTCAACTAATTACAAACCAAAAATCTACTTCATGTATGTTTATTACTAAGCACCAAGGAAAGATTAAATATGCCAGACGGCATTTGGAATCAGTTCCTTATAATTATGACATAATTTATGGTCCAGGTAAAGACAATGTAGCTTTGAACACTTTGTATAGGGTGTAGATAAATTACTATTCCATCACTATTCTCTGGTTAAAACTCAAAACCTCTCTTACTTCATTGAAGAGATAAAACAGACTATTTACGGCAAAACGTGTGCAGAAATCAAGTCTCCTTTCTAAAAACAACAAAGTTGCCTAATTAAAGCCACCACTCTCTTTGAACACTTCAGCATCATTTTTAAAAGACCTTTACCCTCTAATATGTCTCGGAAGTACCTTTTAACCATCTATGAATATTCAAAATACCCTCTTTTTTGTACCTCGTAATGACCAGTCATCCACTACAGTTATTAGTGCATTCAATAAGATTTTCACTCCAATTGGTTATCCATCTCACATTCATTCAGATAGAGGCAAGTCTCTCACATCAAAAGAACTCTGAGTAGCCACCAGTAGTACCACACTATAAAATTCTTGTGGAAATGGACAAATCAAGAGGAATAATGGTATAATATGAAGAACCATTAGCATAGCAGTCTTACAGTTTCAAAACATTTCAATGGGAAAAAGTTTTATCTAAAGGGCTGCATTTGATCCTTTTGTACTCTGTACATGTTAACCTGCATGAACGTATGTTCTTTCTCAATAGAATCCTATTCCGGGTTAATGGTTCCATCATGAATCACAAAGTGCTTTTAAGGAATCAAGTATGACAGAGTATATATGACCCACTAATCCAAGAGGTTACTTTACTCAAGGCTAACCCGGACCATGTTCTTATTAAAATACTCCATGGCAAATAGACTACAATTAACTTAGGACAAGGTGGCATCTACAGAAAACCAACCTATTCTAACTATGGTGAGGGATCCAGTTTTCATTTTGTGGGACCGCCACAGAAATGAAAAAAGTTGACCCCCCCAGTCCAAATTCAAACTGGGCACCGATGCAGTCACTTAACTCCTTCAGCTACACACAGCCTTTCTTCAGACTGTACAAGTTTAATGAGTGATATATTTGACAAAAGATATAACTCAGTGTCTGAACTCATACTAAATGTTATATTTCTGACCACACCCTCGACTATAATTTCCTAAAAATAAAGTTTATTTTTGTACTATAAACAAGAATCTTTCTTATCAATGCATCTGTTGACTAATTCAGTATTAAAATAAGTAGTAAGTAATTTAAAATTAGTTTTATAAATTTATTCAAAGTGAATTGGGAAATAATAATGAAAAAATGAATGATAGGTAAGTTTTTCCAGCACTAAGTTCAAGTTAAACTCACATTTAAAGTAATGAAAACTATTAAAATATTAATAAAAGACATGTTTTACTAGTGTAGGACAGAAGGTATCATTATGATTATTTTATAGCCGAACATGTTGAATTAAGATAATAAATTAGGAAACAAGTATAAATGTATAGTAACACAGATTATGCAAAAGATTACTGCCAAGGCAGTCAGATTGAGTTGTAAGTAGAAAAATACATAGATACGAATATCTGTTTTACAATAATTACCTGTTATGGTCTTCAATGTTGAGACTACCAAGACCAGTTAATTTTGAGTGATTTTTATAGAAAGGTTAATATGACTTTTAGATATTGTATTCAACAACAACTGATTATATTTATTAATTTTTCAACCCAATATACCCTAACCAATCAAATAAGCCTAAACAGAATGGTTCATCTTCTGGCACATAGAATAATTAAATATTTCAAAATAACTAAAAATTGGCTAAAATGAAAGCTGCTACAAGAGATGTTAAAATAGAGAAAACAAGAGACAATTAAAGTTTTACTAGTTTTTTTCACTACCAAACTAGTTTTGGGAATCATAAATAAATATATATGGAGAGCAAACAACCAACAATAAATTTATTAATGAAAGCAATAATAATGGTATAAAATTATAATGCATACTATTTCTAGCATGAATAACTAATTATTTAAGTAATTTTCAGAAAATACAGACAAAACAAATACTGTCAATTATTTATTACCATAGAACTAGATGACCAATCCAGTTTTAAAGGAAAGTTTTAAACGATATGAAAAAACAAAACCAGCATCATAGCAATCTCTTCGGTTTTTATTTTATCCTAAATCTTGATAATCTTAATATACGTACGTACATAGTCAATAACAGCCCAAAATTGATGGAAAAATTGCCTCTGCCAAACTAAAATATAAACAAACAGATGAACAGTTGGTAGGTTACATACAAATAACCTCCTAGAATATGTTTAGAGTAGAACTGACAAAGAGGTGTAAGTTGAATAATCTTTGATACACTCACTTATAAGAAGGATGACTATTAAGAGTATAAAATTGTAAATAAGCAGAGAAACATTTCGTCCAGTAAATAAATAAACGCATAAATATGTATGTAAATTTACATATATTACAAGACGACACATATTTTGATCAAACATAAGACTAATACCGAACAATACTATTTCTTTAGAAGCATTTAAACATAATTTATGATTATACATCGTATTACAACAAAATAATCAAATTAATAATGACTTGGATTACCGATCAGGGATTGAAGACTGCGTCTGGGGCGATGTATGGGTAGAAAAACTGTCTGGGATTCTGGAATAAATATTGATGATAGGATAATTACTTATATACAAGTCGACCAAGTACTAATAGTCGTTTAATTTTAGACGTGGCAGAAAACAAAATAAAATCCATATATTCACTATCATCCCCTCCCCCTTTGACATAATTTATTTGAAAGTTTGCTTAGAAAATAAAAACAATTGCAGATTCGAACTGGGTAACGATGTAAAATACACTGCATGAGTATGACTTCTTCATAATGTTCCAAAATAAAACGATTACTCAATTCCCAGTTTCAAAATCTGAACTCAATGGAAGATTTATTGTAGTAAAAAATTATGAAAATCAGTTCGAAATTTTGTGGGATCATATTGCGAGATCTATTCTACACACATTACTAGGGCAGACCCTCTATGGTTCGTAGAGTCCACAACCGCCGAAAGCCTCCGACCTAAGGAGCCCCCAATAGTAATTGACTTTTTTTATTATGTAAATATTTTTTTTTTAGTACACTACTTTATGATTAGTTGCAGGAGGGTAATTTTATTTTTGCTATAAAGCTTACGCGTGTGCGATCAATTTTTAGTTGTTGTCAAAACGCCGGTTAATGTTTACTCTCACAGCAGTAACATTCGATCTGCTTACGCTTTGGTGTATTTGTTTTTTGGGAAATTGTGGGGTTGAATGTAATGATACCTTTTCAATCACTTTAAGGTATCGTTTTACGATGTATGTACCTCTATGAAAGAGGAGGGGAAGGTTTTTTCGATAAGCATTAGCGGTTTGTTGTAACTTCATCAATTTTTCTAGAAGTGTTATGTTAGCAGAATCTTATCAGTCTGGCTTTTATATCTATTAGATTAATTAAGATGTTTTGAAATCAATCTGAAAAATTATGCCATAACGCAATATTTTTAATAATTATTTACAAATATTAATCTTAAAACCGGTCTTTATATTATCTTGTTTTACGAAATTAAAGCTATAATATGCCTAATTTAGCGAAATCTTTTTATATTTTCAATATTTTAGCCTTTGGTGCTTGCAATATACTTCGTGGAGTACCAATTCATAGTGAGATTTTTTTTTTTTGTATAAATATACATATATATATATATAGTGTTTTATAATTTACTGATTTAATCTAGTGTTAACTGTGAATGGCTATGAAATTCCTATTATTTAATTACTACTTGGTTAGTTCTTATTTGAGTTAGTGTTTTTCGAAAGTACCCTGTTGAACTTACTCTTCAGTCTTTCTGGAATATTATTTCAATGACATTTACCTGCTTTGTCAGCAAAAGTGGAACCTTTATATTAATAGGAACTTTATCTTATTGCCTGAATAGAGTTCACAACATTGGTTAGGCATAGTGTATTGTGTTATTACCTACCTCTCTTTCTTCCTACCATTTTCTTTTCCTAAAGGTAAAAATTAACTATTAAAAGCTACTCTTCTTTTACCTCACAGATTATAAACAAATCCATTATATTATAGTCATATTTAATCTGAATCCGAGTGTCCTTTCATTTTTATCGTTCAGATTAAATTTGATGAAGAATTTACATCTTTGTGGATTTTTGTTATATATTTTAACGAATAAATCCCGTTTCAGAGTAATCCTTTAATTTCAGTTGTTCCTTATCTCTATTATGAATCTTACATAGGTAATTCAATTTCTGTGAGTAAAACACTATTTTTTTTCAAGAAACACTTGTGCCTCTTTGTGATTAGAATCTTGGAATTACTCAAAAACAACCTGTTGGTCTGAAGCATTTTTTCTCACTATGTGCATTAATTTTGTTTACTAAGTAAAACTTATGGAATCGATTAAGGTATCACTACTTTTAATGTTATATATAATTCCTAAAGAAAAGGGTTCCCTATTAAAAATTAAAAGTCAGTGATTAAGTACTGTTGACAACTGTCAAATCTGGAATTTGTGCAGAATAGTAAGAGATGTTACTTTCAGTGTTAAACGTCTCCCCCATAATTTGGAAAATAATTTGGGATGAGTAATTATCAATACATCCTTTATTCTAAAACCCAGGTGTCTCCTAACTATTATCCTGCTAACTTTTGGGACTTAGCAGAGGCGTCAGTGTGGCCCTTGGGTAAAAAGTTTAGAGATCCATGCTACAATAGATATACATGTTGCTGCTGCAGTCATGAGTCAGTCAAAGTTGGCACTTTAACTCACTCAGCTACAAACAGTCCCCTAATGACATTTGTGTCCCAGTCCTTAATACAGTGCTATATCATATGTATAGTTTTTCACTTTCAAACTTCATATTCCCTTCTTCCTGGAAAACTGTGTTAGTTCAACCTTTAAATGAAATTTTAAATCTTTCCTCCCCTAAAGACTTCTTGTCCATTTCTTTCCAGTTGAACACTTTGTTCAAAACCAATTTTTAAACTTTATAGAAGAATGTACCCTCATTAACTCTCTCCAATATGGCTTCTGTCCTGGCTATTAAACACAATATGCTTTCCTTAAAATAACCCACAACCTCCAAATTGCCATTGAACATCCCAATCCCCTTTTAAAAATTTTCAAAGTTTTGATACAGTTGACTATAACATCCTGCTTACCAAATTCCAAAACCTCTCCTTATCGAATAATGCTATGTGCTGGTTCAAGTCCTTCCTTTCAGATTGGTCCTAGCATTTTGACATTAACATTTTTCCTCCTGTGGTGTCCGTCAGGCTTTGTCACTATATCCTACCCTTTTTATCATCTACGTTAATGACTTGCCCCTTCTCGTCTATCTCTCCCAATACCGTACATGTGGTCAAAGTGTCTAAACTACCTTGACCACTTATTACCTTTTAAAGCCCATAGACTCTTAGTCACATCCTTGATGTTTCCCCACCTTGACTACTTTTTTTATTTACTTATTTTATTTTTTTATTTTTGGTGGGTAGAGGAAAAATTTTTCATACGGCAAAGTGCAACAATAAAAGTTAAACAACAGTGTGAGATTCCTACTCACTAAAAAAAAACTAACTCTCAATTCTTCTTTACCACCCCTCGGAACCACTGTCAAATGTTACTTCATGGGGCATAAGGGCTATCTGCCTGCATCTTCTTTTTACATCTTATTTAAGCTAGGCCATTGCCTACCCTCTTCTTTTTCGCTCTTGTGCTCTGAACCTTCTACCAATTTGCGCTGCATAGTTTGCTAGGGCACTCCAATTTTCCTGCCCGGTCCTCATCAAGGTAACTAAATTTTCCGGAACTGATTTCCTGCCCAGTCTCATGTCCAGCTCTTCCTTTTCTTGAGCAAAGCCTGGAAAATAAAAGAATGAATGTTCCACTGTTTCATCCACGGACTCACAAGTTAGGCACGCTGATCCATCCTCCAGTTTGCAGCGGTCTAAGTAGCCCCTGAAGCAACCATGCCCTGTAAGGAGTTGAGTGAAGTAATAATCCATCTCTCCATGTTTCTGAGATATCCATGTTGATACAACGGGAATCACACAGTAGGTCCATCTTCCAGATGATGAAGCATTCCGGCGTCTATGCCATCTTTCAAGGATCTGAATTCTCTCTTTTTTTACTTATGTTGCCCAGTGAGCATCTGGCTCTTCTCGTTTCTTTCGGAATATCTGGCTGCGTTCTTTTTGCCAAAAGTTCTATAGGAGGCAATGTGTAATGACGCGCACAGCATTATAGGATACAGTTCAAAAATCTTTACCATGTCATCCAATCCTGCCATCAGGATCATCATTCATCTCAGATTTTCCTCAATTCAAATCCTATATCAATTTTCGAAATTTCTGTTCTTAGTCTTGAGATTTATATGCAACGGCCCAAAAAATAGTAGCTTTTGACAGATCTTTCCTCATCAGATCCTCCTGCCTTTAGAACTCTATCCCTACTTTTATTTGTTGCTCCAGTACCCTTCCCACCTTCAAATCCCGCCTGTTCCTTCACTTCCTATCCACCTAAATCCAAAAGAAGTAAAATTAATGTTGTTTTCAACCAATAGTTGTAAATGGATTGAATATTTTGTTTTATTTTTTAGACATTTGTTTGAACTATTATTTCATTCTTTATAGCAATGTAAATAGATGTTCTAATTATTCATTTGATTGTAAAATTGGAAGTTATCATATTTTGCTCTTTTTGTTAATTGTTTTATTATTTTTTTCAATTTATTACTATCAGAAGTTAGATTTTGATTTAATATTATATCAGTTTTTGTATTATTATTTATGGATCTTTTTATATTTTGTTCTCTACTTTAAGGCTCTAAAGCCCAATTTTTATTGTCTGTATTATTGTATTATGGGAATCATTCCAGAATAAATAAAACCTATTATTATTATTTGCTAAAAAGTCTGTTTTATTTTTGGGAGGTTTTTCCCATTGTTGTAAAAGCTATGTCTTCGTTATACTTCAGGATAGGTTGTATTTAGGTTCTGTTAGCTTGGAGCAAAAAGTTTTCGTAGCTATTCCTACCCATTTCATACCTGTTTGTCTCTTCAATAATGGTACCCTTTTTATATCGTCTTGTTCCTTAGACTTTATGTGATTATTTTAAAGAATGTGCTTTTAATTTTTATTCCTCTGATGTGGCATCGGTTTACCTAAGACTTGCTCCTTTATACTTAAGACAGTGGAATATACCTTGATTAAAGGTGTACATTCTGCAATCTTGAAACTCAATTTTAGCTGGGTTTACCAACAGTTTTTGTGTTAGTTTTTTCAGAGACTCATGAGTTAGATTAAATGTATCATTGAATAAAATGTCTTTACATAGCACTATCCTTTACTCAGGCTATAATCATTGCAACTTATATGAGTATTGTATTATTTTAAGTCATTATGTTAATTTTTAATAAGTGTTTGTATTTTTTAGGGGCATCTCTGTATGACCCATCAAAAGATTTTTTCTGTCTTGATGGAAGTATATCCATCCCATTTACTTATGTAAATGATGACTTTTGTGATTGTCTTGATGGATCTGATGAGCCTGGTACATCTGCTTGTCCTAATGGAACATTTCACTGTGAAAATAGAGGTTACATTGCTGAATATATTCCATCATCACGTGTAAATGATGGGTATTGTGGTAAGTATTACTGCTGACCTATTGATGTTTAATGTTTTTTTTTATATTTATACTAGTTAAAGCATTAAGAAATAGTAAAATCGGTGGAATTTTACTATAGGTGGTCAAATAATTTTTAGTTGGTCATTATCACTTTCCAAGAATTAGTTTATTTGGGTTGAAAGTTAATCCTTTTTTTTAAATCATTAGTTTATCCTGTTGATATTTTTTTTAAATAATTTGTAAAATGTATTTTTTGGAGTGAGGGGCTTTTTGTAAATGAAAATATACCAACCTCTCCCCAAGAGTAAGAAAAATCTAATCAATGATTCGATTTTAATAATAGATGGAGGACTATAAAAAGAAAAACCCTCCAAAGAATCAAAATGATACTGAAAAGAAATTATACTTTCCAGTTGACACCCAAATTTAATAATATTGAATATAAAAAATTGAAATGAAATATATATATATATATACAAACCAAAAGGATCCTTTCTCTAATTAAAGAAATGATAATAAACAAAGGAGATAGAAAAATATGATACTTGAATATAAAAAATCTTAACCTTAATCTTATAGAATAAACAGAAACAAAAAAATAAAAGAGTTAACTCTCTAATATTTTGCAATGAATATAGAACGCTTCCCTATGCTGATTAGGCACTATGGGGAGATGTATAAGAAGAAGAATAGAAAACACTCGATATTTGACATAATAATAAAAGAAAGTCACGTACAGAAGATGAAAGAATAAAAATCTGGTCGATATGCACCTATCGAATAAAGAATAGATAAATCTCCGGATCTCTTCGAAGTTTGCCGCCGTCTTCCAAACAGTGAACAGGGTTGGTGACAATTTGGTAAGTTATGGCCGCTCGCAATACACGACTACAAAGACTCAGAGACTAAACAGTGGGTAGCCTCAGAAAATATGCAGTAGACTCCAAAATAATAGCTGAGGGCTGGTGGGGAATCGAGTCTCCCCTTAGTGGGTAAAGGCTTACAAATTACAAATTAAGTGTGTAAAGGTGATACAACCTTCAGGGAAGTTAAGCGTGTTTAAACCTTTTTTCTTACTATATGCACTCCTGCAGTGTGGGAGTCCACATGGGAACAGGAGGTGTTGGATTGTCCTTGTTAGGGCATGATGGTCAAGGTCTTGTGAAGGTGAGTTGTTAAGGTTTCCAAAAAAGAATAGCTTCAAGATCAGGAATCAGGATTTCTTATAAGTTAAGAAATAACTTGTAAATATGTTGAAAAAAATTAAATAAAGTAGAAAATATTATTTTTACATTATTGTAAGGTGTCCGGGTCATCTTTTTTATTTATTTAGATGATTCGAAAACCATTATGTCCACTTTTAACCTAACCTCCGGCAAACCATACGAACTTCACTTGGCTGATGGCCCTCTTCTTCATCTGCCAGTAGAGATGGTAGTTACAAGGGGTTATCTCTTCTTCAATGTTGACCTTCTCGTCACTTTCTCAACCAAGAGGCTTTGTGAAGAAATCCCTTTTATTTTTTTGCTGTCATATAAGCTTTTCATTCACGATTTCTTATCAACCAAGGTGCATCTAATGTGGTTCTTAGAACTTTGTTTATGAATGATTGTAATTTTGTTCAGTTCGTTCGGGATGCTGCTTTCCAGACATATAATTATAATTTATTCTGACAGTAAATGTTTGACCATTCAGGAGTGAGCTTTGAATGTCATAAAAGTATTATGGAGTGTCTACTGTAATAAATTATGAAAATTAATAAATATAATATAATAAGTTCATAGAAATAAACAGTGGCTGCTAGAGTGGGTAAGTGTAAATGAGGTTTAGTGTCTCATCTCTGATAGGCTACTGTGGGCTGTTTTAGGCTTTAAATAGCTTGCCTTTATATTCAGGTTGTACTTTTTTTGTAATTATATAATTGATTGTTTCTAAATCTGTAGTAGTAAGATAAACTCTCTAGTAAGGTTGAGACAATTTATCAATCACTATGAAATTTGAAATTTAAGGTGAAAAAAAAATATATGATCTCTTGGTGAAGGCAGTAGCCACATTGATGTTGTAGTATTTGTATGGTTACTCTAATAACTAAAGGTTTTATTATTATTAATTTGTTGTTTTGTTTTTTTTCGTTTTATATTTAGTAGTGTAGCTATGTTAGATTCTAAGGAAAATAATTTTTCAGATTGCTGTGATGCTTCTGATGAATATCTGACAAATAAATGCTTTGATGTTTGCGACAAATTAGGGTTGGAAGCTAGACGTGCTGCAGAAAGGTATGCACAGATGCTTAGTCATGGGAGCAATATGAGACTTCTTATGATAGCTGCTGGAAAACGGATTGTTCAAGAGAAACAGGTTTTTATTTATTTTTTTAAGATTAAAAACAGTAATATTTGCTCATTTTTCTCAGGTTATTTCTGTTTTAGCGTTAACTTGCAGTAAATCATTTGTAATTGTATAAAATAGATTTTTAATTTATTGTATGTCCATTAAATTAGAAAAGAGAAATAAAACAAGGGAGAAAAAAATAAATAGCAAAACAATTTTTTACTTCAGAAAAAATATATACTATTGAGTAATTTTCAATTGCTGTGACAGTATTTGTTTCAGTCATATTGATCTCAACTTTAGTTTTAAAGCAGATATGACTGATTATGCATCTTTCAAAGTACTTTGCAATCAAACTGTTTGATATGCTAAATAAGGCTACGTTTGTAATGTCCTTTCCAGTGCTCTTGATCTTATATCTTACTGAAAAATTCTTAAAAACTAACAGATGACATCAATGAGCATTTACCCTTTGTTATTAACTCTCCACATACCAGTGAGTTAAACTATTTCAACTCTATTCTGAACTTCTTCTTCTCCATGTATATTATCATAGGCTTTTAGTTCTTGACCTCTACCTATCTATCACTGCCTTTATAGATTATTTATACCATATATCACTTTTTTATAGATGATCTCCTAATATGTCTATCCTTTCTACTATTGGTCCTATTTGAAGAAAAAAGAAATTAAAAAACCTCAACTTAATATTTTATTAGGTTGCACATAACAAGCTGAGGTCAAACGGAGATAATAAAAATAATAAATTCTTAGCAATAGAGATAAAATTAATTCCGAAATCTAATGCTTTCATTCAGACCCCAAATTCAAATTTAAATTTAACTATATTTTAGGAGTATTCTATCTAATATGTTATTATATCCATTTCTCATAAACAAAGGGTTTTTGACATTAAAATATTACTTTTAAAAACTATTCATTTTATTTAAAAATTCATATTTTCCCTCTGTCAAATAGGAATTACAAATTAACAAAATATTTAAATAAAAATTTGACTTTTCTTTAAAATTCCAAATTACGATTTTTCAAAAGTCGATATATTGACTTTTGATAAATAGATCTCATTTATATAATTACTAAATAATTATAATAATAAACATCTATTTTTTAAAAATCAAATGTATCTGCCAATATGAAGAGTTTCTGTAAAAAAAAAAAAAAAAAAAAACTACAGTTTTTTTCAGTAAATCTGCTGTCAAAAAAATAATAATTAATCTACATGATTCTGTAAAATAGAGATAGTGTATATTATTTACTTCCCATGTCCAGTGTAATTAATCATTATTAATAATTCTCCAAACTAATTATCAGACTATCTTCATTGGAGGTGTATGTCCCAGATCACTAAATATATTTTCCAGCAAAGTAAGGTTATTAAAGATTAATTTGAAGGTAGGAATATACATTTTATGATTTAGATATTTTGGCACAGGCTGTTAATAGCAAATAAACGGGGAGAGATATAAGGGGTATTATAACTACAACTTCCTGGTTTTAATCATAGGTAATTACCAATTTTAATCATTCAATAATCCTGTGAAATTATATTCATGTATCACCTGTTTTTTATTTTCATGATTCAAAATTTGGTTGTGTATACTGCTGCTTGTTTAGATAACATTTTTAGGTTCTTCATTATTTGAAATTAATAAAATAAAACAATGGAAGTAACTATTCAATATTTATCAATTGATTTAATTCTTCAGGAGAGACTTGGAACATTAGAAAATGAAAAGGGTGAAGCAATTAAAGTAAGAGATGAAAAGGAAACACTGAAAAAAGCTGTTGAAGAGCAAGAATTTGCTGCTGTTAGTTCTTTTAATGCTAAAGAAGAAGAAATTAGGGCTTTAAAAGCTCAAGACGAAAAAGAACAAGAGGAGAAGGAAGTGAAAACCCTTTTTGATAATTTTGATTCGGATAAAGATGGAAGGTTAGTTAATGTTGTTTTGTAGTATAATATCACCATTCTTTTTATATGTATGATAAGTTTATTATAAATGTGAGCGACTCAATTGCTGAGCATAATTGAACTAAACACTCCAATAATGTATAATAAAGTTGTTAGCCTAGCCTACTATAACATAACATAACCCACTTTCATAAGTATTGTATGTTATATTTATCTTTATAAATATGTATGAAAAAAATAAATGAAAACCTGTATCACTGCAGCCCATGAAGGGTCAGGGGTTCATTACTTTGTAAGGAAGTACTGTTTTTTGAACAACAGTTGTAATAGGAGGTGATTAGTTCATGCTGTACCGCTAGATTTTTCTCCAATCAAGGGAAAAATCCGTCTGTACAGAGGCTGGGTGGGCCCCAGAAGGGCTCCCAAACCAACAGGGTTGACTCACAGCTATAGTATCAGAATAAATTATGTGTCACATCCAGATTTGAACCCAGATCCTTGGAGTTAGTATGACATTACTTTACTCATTGAGTTACCCTGCCCCATATATATA